>NC_048293.1:18140181-18230181 GCF_009762535.1 Notolabrus celidotus
TACAGCCCATGATTGCTGCAAGACCCAATGCCCCCAGGCCAAACACAGCACAGGTTGAGCCGGCCTCTACCTGCAGATGGGGGACGGCAGAGGCAGGGACAGGTGACTTTACTGCAGCTATTAATCACTGCAGGCAAAACAAGAGTGATATTGAAAAGAATAGAAGAAAACTATTGCATTGACACATATTTATTCATTTTTGAAATCAGGTATACTCTGTAGGTTCAGTAACAGAAAGTAGTTATATTTGCTCCATGTGCTAAATGCTAAAGTCATGATAACAAAGTCAAACTGATGATGTAAAATGCAAATATGAAGCAGGTAATAATCTCTTATTATCTCTGGTATTGATGACATAACTCCAACATTTTAAACAGGAGCACATTTGAGGATAATTCGATTTTTTTCGATTCAATTTTTTCTGCAAGAATAAATTAATGAAACAGAATGCTGGACTAAATTAAAAGGTTAACAGATCACCAAAGTCATTAAAACCATTAATAATAAGTTCATAGCAATCATTCAAAAGGTCAAATTGTCATTTGATTTTTTACTGCAAAGCCGATTGTAATGACAACATAAAATGGTATCCATCTTTTGAAAATTCCCTGCGCCAATTTGTCCAATAGTTGCAGAGATACTTCACTTGATAAGTCGACCTGTAACCTGCTGGTGGTAAAATAGACTAAGTCAAATAATCCCCAGTAGTTAGTTAACTTCATCCCCTGGGTGCCATTAACATCTGCTTAGATTTCCATGACTAAGCATTGATAGAGACAAAAAACGTGATTGATTTTTTTCTTCTTCCCTCCATAATCCTTATATTCTTACCCACAGTGGAGGGCCTGAATGGATTGTGAATGTGACGGTGGGTTCAGAGACACCACAGAGTATATATGTTTTCTTCTTTTTCCATCAAAGTCTCACCGCTTAGGGAATGACAGAGAATGACGAAAGACGGTTTAAAAATAGCCCTGTGACATCAGGGAAGGGAGGCTGACTCACCTTGCCTGTGTTAAGAGCAGCTCCATAACCAGTGGTGATGCCACAGCCCAGCAGGCACACCTTGTCAAGAGGGGCTCTATGATCCACTTTGGCCAGGGAGATCTCAGCCACCACAGTGTACTCAGAGAAAGTGCTACAGCCCATGAAGTGGAAAAGGCTTTTGCCTTTGCAGGAGAAACGGGTTGTCCCATCTGGCATCAAACCTCTGCCCTGAGTGAGCCTGGAGGACAAGATGTCAGCATGTTCTTAGATGAATCAGCTACACGTTAGAGCTGGTCGGCACAGTCGCAAAGTACTTTGACTGATAACATTTACCTGATTTTTTGACACAAGTTTGTTTTGGGATTCTTGCAGAACTTACACTCTCCACACTGAGGGATGTACAGTGGTATGACTGTGTCCCCTGAAACACAACACATATGGTATGTTAGAGCATCCATATTGCCTGCAGCAATCAGTCATGTCAAGAGAAGAGAGGGAGGACCTGGTTTAAACTTGGTGACCCCCTCTCCAACACTCTCCACGATGCCAGCTCCTTCGTGTCCCAGAACAACAGGAAAAACTCCCTCAGGGTCAGAGCCGCTTAGTGTATAGGAGTCAGTGTGACAAATCCCTGTGGCCACAATCTGGAATGAAGGATGAATGCAAATCAGTCAGTTCGTGGATCTGATGTTCTATGTACTCGAATACTCCAATTAAATTACGATTATCACAAGTAACACAAGATTGTCTTAAAGCTGAAATGATTTATTTTCACACCAGAAATTTTGACACAAACTGATTTCTTACCTTGATGCGAACTTCCCCTCCTCTAGGAGGCGCCACTTCCACCTCCTCCATCATAAGAGGTTCCCCAGCCTTCCATGCTACAGCAGCTTTGCAATTGATCACCTTCAACACAAGAAGAAAAGAACACAAGAGCTTCAGCAGGACTGGTATCACTCATGATAACAGGACATTTAACCAAATCCGCGATGTAGTGGAGGCAGCCTAGATAATGAGGATGCAGGGGAATATTCTATCTCTTCTTGACAAGTGTGGACTGTAAAACACACAATCGGGTCTCTTACAGTTCTCTACACAGTTTCTCAATAGGCTTAAATCAACACACCCATAAAACTGTCTTCAGGACAAACTTTGCACTGTTTCTAATCTTGTGAAGATATTTTGCAACATCAGGAAGTCTCAACCAGAGAAGTACTATAAGAGACACAAAACTCTAATAGAGTTCTTTTTTCAATCTGTTACAGATTGTGAAATAAAAAGCAACAGCAGGACTGCTTCTTGTTGACAGATTGTTAAATAACTAACATTCCAACTGATAGCAGATTCAAACGCAGCCTTATTTACTCAAACTTTCCCTCCATGCGTACAAACATGGAACAGAGGAAAAGTCATGGTATCTGAGCTAGTTTTTCATGTGTGTGTGTGTTTGTGTGTGTGTGTGTGTGTGTGTGTGTGTGTGTGTGTGTGTGTGTGTGTGTGAGTACAATTCATACCATTAAATATTAACACAGCTAAATCATTCTGATACATCTTCATGTAAGGCATGCTTACCCTCCCTGCTGTTTCCATGTTGTTTCCCTGCTGAACTGCCTCTCATGGAGGTTAGGTAACAGTGCAAGTTGATTATAGAAATCCAGACCAATCACAAAGGACGGGTCTGCCCCTGTTGACTGTGGGCCTATCAAAACACAGTATTTTTCCACTTTCCAATGAGTCTGACTTCCTCTCTGCTTTGTAAAGGAAGAAAAGAGAAAACTGAGAAACACCGACGAGTTTACATAAGAGCGAGTGTTGTAGGACATTTATCGTAAGGGTGTTGTTTCAGCAATACTATAGATATAGATATAAGGGTCGGGAAATATTGTTTATTTTTTTATTGATTATCCATTCTCTTTTTATTTTTCACATTTTTACCACTTGCCTGTCTGTGTGTCTGTCTGTGTCTATCCGTCCCTCCCTCCCTCCCTCCCTCCCTCCCTCCCTCCCTCCCACTCACCTACCTACCGACCTACCGACCAACTGACCAACCGACCGACCGACCGACCGACCTACCTACCTACCTACCTACCTACATACCTACCTACCTACCTACCTACCTACCTACCTACCTACCTAAACGACTGAGGAAAAACTGTCATTTTTACACAATTTATTTTTTATTTAAGCTTATTTATGGATGCTTATAAGGCCAAATTGAAATCATCTAAATGTCCTGTTAACAAGTGAGATATTTCATTACTAGCTGGTTTGTGTGCAGTACATGAAGGGGTTGCATGGAAACAAGCATTGGAAGATGGATTAATGTAATGCTATACATTGAGTAATCACAGCTCCCTTAGAGATCATAGCAAACTACCTTAGCTCCTCTGACTGTCTCAAATGCTATTTCCACCAATGCACAATGACTGTTTCCAGAAGCTGAGAGTTAAGATGAGTAACTTTCTCTTATATTGGAGTAATATTTAACCAGGAGTATCTACACTTTAACCAAAGGAATGGAGTTGTGTACTTTGTCCACCAATGGGAATAACTGTGATCCAAATTGTCCACATGCAACAAGTTGATCATTTTCAGAAAGAAAATAAATCAAAGGGTGTTGTATGAACTATCATGAAGTGTTCAGTGAGGCTTATCAGCCTACTGTTGTAGATGATAATCCTATTCAAACAAATACAGTTTTTCTCACATCAATTGTAGTAGATAAGCTATCTTGAACTATAATTTCTTAAGCCATAAATTGCAACAGTGGCAAATCTCTGCTCTCATTTTATGGTTTTGTAACATTTACTTAATGTACCTGTTGCGTAAATGCAATATCCTGTCTGTTATTAAAGAGGCTTTAAAAATAGACAGAGTAGTGCTCCTGGACAGATTCTGTAACCCATCCCAGTAGAATAAATTCAATGCTGTCTGCCAAGATACAGAAACACGGATATAATTAGGCATGATTGGAAGAAAAAGAAGCTTTACCATTTACAAGATGCTTTAAAAGTAGTTTAAAAGAAGTACTGAGAGAGGATAGAAAATGCTGTAGACATGTTAATGCTGGACTGGACACAACAGAATAAAAAGCAGACCACAAACAAGGAAGCCACTGACCATCTGTTTAGATAATTTATTTTCTTCTGTAAACATTTTGACATGTTTATCTTTGGCTTAATGTCAACAATGCAGAACGTTCCCACAAACATGGTTTACACATGATTCATGAAGCAGTGCTGATTTTTTCAGATCAAGGACATATCAGGTACACATTCGATGGATCTCCTTGGCATGGCAGTGTATTATGAGCGAAATATAAATCTGAGACAGTTATCAATAACTGTTTTACTATGTGGTCTTCAAATACAAAAACTGATCTCATTCTGTGGAAAGATTCAGGACCGTCCGGATGCTGTGAACAAAAGTGAAAGAGACATAAGTATAGATTGTTTAATCTGTAATGCTTTTTTCCTCATGAATGGTATAAAATGTAAGTAAGTATAACTCACCATTTGCCATTCTTCATCATGTCAAATGCCTCATTGATTTTTTCCAAAGGTAAGTTATGAGTGATGAACTCATCAACCTTCAGCTTCTTGTCCATGTAGGCTTTAACCATCTTAGGGACGTCAACCCGACCCTTGAAGCCTAGCCAAGAAATTGTAGAAAAAGTGACTAAATAATAACATACCCACGTAACAAGCTGGGAAATGCAGGGTGTTAGCCTGAAGCCTTTTTGTTTTAAGATTTATTTGGTGTTGATGATGGGGATAGTTGTGTTACCTCCAAACACGGATCCCTTCCATGTGCGTCCAGCAATCATCATAAGTGGTTTAGCAGCAACGTCTTCCAGCTCAGTCCAGCCGACAATCACGCTGACACCCCAGCCCTGAATACAAGACTCTAAGGCGCTGCGCTGTGAGGAGAGACAGCTCAAGGTCAGTCGACTTGTAACCAGAAGGGTGCTGGTAAACGTCACTGGAAATAGGGGCTGGTGTTACTTCCATAACTACTATTAGAGAAAAGCAATGAAGCTCAGCTGACATGGATTTGGATAGAGGTTCAAACAATCTGTTTTTTTTTAATCCTCAATTCTGGATTAAAAGTTTAAGTCAACAACATTTTAAAAGCATATGGCTACATTTTTTATTTATAGTGCAAAAGTGAAGAAATGCATTCTTCTCTGCCAAGATCTGAGAAAATCTGTAAGTGAAAGCTCTCCCTACCATCACTCCCACATTCCCGACACATTCCAGGGAGAAGTCCACTCCTCCGTTAGTCATCTCAGACAGCACTTCGCTGATGGGTTTACTGTGATCCTTTGGATTCACAAAGTCTGTCGCACCTAACACCTTGGCCTTCTCAAATTTATCTGGGTTGATGTCAACAGCGATGATCCTCTTGGCTCCTGCAGCATGGCAGCCCATGACTGCAGCTAAACCAATAGCTCCCAGGCCAAACACAGCACATGTGGAGCCCGGTTCAACCTGAAATCAAACAGTTTGTGGTCAACATGGTACTTGATGTTGGACGTCTTTGTGGTGTATACTGAAAAAATCTGTGGCGATATTTCCTTATTTACGAGTGATCACTTTTTCAATCTGGACAAGACGAGTCTTATTTTAATAAAAATGGAAGAATCTATAAGAACTTTACAAAAAATGCCAAGACCCATTGTTTCTATCCAGGTTATCTGCAAAAGTTGAACATTTGCACCTTGGCAGTATTAACTGCTGCTCCGTATCCTGTGCAGATCCCACAGCCAATGAGACAGACTTTGTCCAGAGGGGCAGCTGGGTCGATCTTTGCCACAGCCAGTTCATTGACCACAGTGTACTCAGAGAAAGTACCGGTACCTGTAAACCGTTGCAAGCTCTTCCCCTTACAGGTAATTGGGGAGTCCTCTGGTGGCACTTTCTTAAGGATAGCCCCTTCCCTGAGGAGAAAATACAATCAGAAAGAGTCTGAAATGATATTAGTGTTTTGTCCTGAAAAAATAAAGCCTAACTAAATAATCACAGGGTACCAGCGTTGAAAGAAAATAATCTGAATTTTCTTTCCTATATCTTCTAACAGTATCTAAATGCACCACATGAATAACAAGAAAATGCAATGGATAGTAAAAGATGTGTTCTTATGTGCTCACCATGCAACCACACACTGGTTGGTCTTCGGGCTCTTACAGAAGCGACATTCCTTGCACTGGCGGAGGAACAAAGGAATGACCTTGTCACCTGAAAGAGAAGAAAAAAAGTTGCCATGTGACAGTAAAATGAATTCAAAATTCCAATGCCCACAAATGCTCTGGGTAAGGCTATATATAAATTCAGTAAAATAGCAATCGATGTTGGTGTTGACTCCTGGCTACGCTCCCAGTATGCAGGTCTGCTCATGGTACTAAGTCTCTAAAAGTAGCATGGGAGGTAGAGCCTTCAGTTCTTAGGCACCTCTCTTATGGAATCATTTAGCAGTCAGCACCCTCTCTGCTTTTAAGAGCAGGCTTCAAACTTTCCTTTTTGATAAAGCTTGAAGTTAGGGCTGGCTCCGGCTTGGACTGGTTCTTAGTTATGCTGCTATAGGCAAAGACTAAGGGGGGAACTGACACACTGACCTCCTGGCTTTTACTCTCTCCTCTTTCAGTCTGCTTGTATTTTTGTATTTGTTTGTTTGTTTGTTTATATGTTTACCTGCTTTTAATTCCGTGACTCCAGTCCCAACACTCTCGACAATCCCTGCTCCTTCGTGGCCAAGGATGGTTGGAAAAGCGGCTTCAACTCCATTCTCATAGAGCCGGTATAAGTCTGTATGGCACACTGCAGTTGCCACAATCTGTACCAAAGACAGAAACCAAACAGTTCACACACTAATATAGTTTCAGTGTTTGCTCCCAGTGGTTCAGCATTGCTAGCAACACATTTACTTTATCTTGACACTTTTATCTTAAATTCAAACCTAGCACATACATCTTTGTAACAGGATTTATGTGCAAGAATCATAGACTGATAAAAGAAGTGGATGACATTCATTGGTTGTTAAACCCCATCTTTAAAGTCTCCAGTTTTGCAATTTGATTTTGCCATCTTTGTACTTGTGCTCAGAAGTAATCATGCTGTCGTAGCCTGACTGACAGGCCACCATGGCAGCAACTGTTGGTTCACAGTTGAACAGTTGGAGGACAAAGGAGAAGTTGGGTTTGGTTCCCAGCTACCTTTAGCAAATTTGACTTTTTTTGCAACCACCCTCTATTTGTAAGTAGAAATAAATCTGGAGCACAATACATCAACATTGTATTACTTCAATAACAATCTGAATGCTATGTTTATTTGTTTATATGTTCCAATGTCTCACACCACCCTTTAGACTTTTAAATTGAGACCTAGTCAGACTGCTACAGGAGGACTCATAAAAAACAGTGCAGTAACATATTGCAACATAATGTGTGAACTTTGCAGAAATGAACATCCCTCACCTTTATGCGGACTTCATTGGGCCCAGGGGGGGCTACCTCGACCTCTTCGATCACCAAAGGCTTGTTTGGCTCCCAGGCCACAGCTGCCTTGCACTTGATAACCTAAGGGCAAAGAGACATCATTTAAGAAAAGTAATGCATAAAGTTTGGGTTTAGGACTGGTACTGTTTAACCATGATGGGGAGAGTTGCCAAAAACTGTGAAAAGTTTTAAACATTAACATTAAAGATGGTGATAAATCGTGAACTGAAAATTGCTGTATCATCCATCCATTGTCTGTACTCCTTTTCCCATTTGGTCACGGGGGGGGGTGGGAAAAAGCTGAGTACACCCTGGACAAGACACCAGTCTATTAAAGGCTAACATGTAGAGGCAAACAACAGTCCACACACACAGACACACACACATCCTTCTCACACACACACACATACACACACACACACACACACACCTATGAAAAATTTAGAGTGACTGATTAACCGCAAAGAAACGTTTTTGGACTGTGGGAGGGAGCTGGATTACCACACAGGAAAGTCTCCTGCCTAACGGGGACTTGCGATATCAACAAGATGCATTTCTGCATTTCAAGGTCAGTTTGGCAGAAATGCCACTTCACGTAAAAGGGGGAAAAATACTCAAAAATGTGTTTCATATTTGTCACAGTCCCTTATTTAATATGTCAAGTTTCAATGACTCATTTAAAGCTGCTCCCTGGAAAACCCAACATTACATTATAACGATCATGTGACTCATTTAACAAGTTATATGATTAAACGCATGTATTTAAGACATGTTCTAACAAATGCAGGGTTACTCCCTTCTACATCTGAGGCAATATAAATGATGCTGAAGTAAACGGATGATTTTCAAGCCCCCATAATGTCAGGGTAGGATGTACAGCGAGATATATCATTGAGGCAGAATGGACAGAGACAGAGAAAGAAGGTAAAAGACAGGGACACATCATACTCTAACACATATTTAAAGATCTCTAACTTTGTTTTTGTTTCATACTTAATGCCCCAACCAGTTTCAGAGTGAAGTATTTCACAGAGGAGCAATAGCGTTACTTTCCTGCATAGCACCAGTGTCTGTACTGTGTTTAACCTCACAATGAGTCCAGTGACAATGTAAATACTAAACGCTGAGAAGAACTATGAAACATAAACAATGATTCCGACATGGTGAATTCTTCTTACCTTACCAACTGTGGCCATTATATCTGCAAGGTAAGCCAAGTAGTGCTGTAGAGTAAACAGGAAGTGCTGGGGGAGGAGTGCAGAGTGGAATAGAGAAGACAAGGAGAGATGTCATGGACTTTATACGGAGCAAACAGTTGGCTCAGATTCAAACAGGCAGGGACTTGTTATCATTTGATTGAGCACACGGAGATCAGAAATCTAGGTAACAGGTCTGGAGCTTGTGGGAGATCAACAAGCAGTGGCCATCATGACTGGGAGTAAATGTCTTTTTACAACCAAATGAGTTTATAGTACAAGTTTTATCAAATCTTCGCAATACTTTTACTAGCTTTGAATTCCTTCAGAGAGGACTTGGAGAGCTGACTTTACAGGAAAAGTGTTTGCATAGGCTCCTGTGAAATTTGTGGTTATGCTGTCTTGCTAAGTAGGATGAGGAGATTGATACTGCTGTTAGGTCTGTGTAACAAATTAGAAGATGCTTGAAGACTGCAAAGATTGGGGAATAGCAAGCCGGCTCTTGGCTCAGGGAAGAACTTTAAATCCACCCACCACAGCGAGTTGATTGACTGGTCTGGCACAAAGGCAAAAACAGGGAATTATCTGTCAAGCTGTTATCAATTGTTGCCAAGCTTTGCTAACTGGGACCTCAGAGAAGTCATTTAGTAAAGAAGCATATTTACATGGCATGTCTTCTCAGTTCTGGCTGGCATTTTTTCCTTATTTTTGCGTTGCTTTCTCGACTTACAGAACCTCAGCGAAACATATACAATAATTAAATACATGTCGTTACCATACATGTTTACAGAGATTACTTTACAGGTTAGTATATCTTGTTTTCGTCCTGCACTGACCTTTCTCCGATCACCTGACCCCACCCGATCACCTGTTCCCACATTCCCCTTCATCATAACTGCGTCATGTACTGGCCCATTTAAAGATGCTTTATTGTTTTATTAGTGTTTTTATTGCTTAACTTGATAAAGGGTAAATTAAATGCTTTTGAAGGCACTGTTTAGATGAACGTGTTTTGTCATTGCTGATATTATGAATATTGTTTATTTAGGTCCTGGGGTCCATCTTTTGGCTCTGCTCACCAAACATAGCCTGCATTATCACCTACCTGACCCTTGTACTTCTGCTGTTAATGGTTATATATGAGCTAAAACATGACTTGTTGCCTCTGTGTCTAGCATCTGAGTTCACAGATGATTGCCAGTTATAGCTATGTGGAGGAAGGATCAACGGACCCTTCAATTTAAATGCAAGTTACGAGGAAAGTAAAAGACATATAGTTCACGACTTTAAATGACCTGTTATAGATTGAAATGGAAGAATTTCAACCACATACATTCATAGATTTATTTTAAAGTAATATACAAGTGATCAGTTTCACAAAAACATTGTGTTGTTGCTTGCCAAAACGTTTTCATGGCATTTTTGCTGCCATAACTTATGCTTTAACTTCTGTTATATTGACTAACTGTTGATATATAAGATGTGACCAATTCTGCCTTGCCCACACTGCCTCAACCTCCAAGAACTGTTGTGGCTCGCACCTTGTGGGGTCCACAGAGACATGTTTTAAGCATTTTATTGATTTAAAATGATTTATGCATACAGTTTTAAAATATAGTCCCAGTGATTCCATGGCATGGCGATGGATGATTCTCAAAGTGCGTCTCCATCTCTGATCTGAGCTCATTGTAACGCTTTAATGCAAATTGACAATCCCTGTCATTCACCTTCATTAGACTTCATTATGATGTCAAATTGAGACCTAGTCAGACTGCTACAGGAGGACTCATAAAAAACAGTGCAGTAACATATTGCAACATAATGTGTGAACTTTGCAGAAATGAACATCCCTCACCTTTATGCGGACTTCATTGGGCCCAGGGGGGGCTACCTCGACCTCTTCGATCACCAAAGGCTTGTTTGGCTCCCAGGCCACAGCTGCCTTGCACTTGATAACCTAAAGGCAAAGAGACATCATTTAAGAAAAGTAATGCATAAAGTTTGGGTTTAGGACTGGTACTGTTTAACCATGATGGGGAGAGTTGCCAAAAACTGTGAAAAGTTCACAACCTCTTGTTGAACTCTGAACATTAAAAGCTAACTTGAGTTTACTGCTCTGCTTATGGTGCACGATAGAAAAAGCTACACATAGGGTAAAAATGGGGAACTACAAATTGCTTTATAATCCATCCATTATCTGTACCCCTTTTCCCATTTGGGGCTGAGTACACCCTGGACAGGACACCAGTCTATCAAAGGCTAACATGTAGAGGCAAACAACCATCCACACACACACACACACACACACACACACACACACACACACACACACACACACACACACACACACACACTCACACCTATGAAACATTTAGAGTGACTGATTAACCGCAAAGAAACGTTTTTGGACTGTGGGAGGAAGCCGGATTACCTCACAGGAAAGGCTCCTGCCTAACGGGGACTTGCGATATCAACAAGAAGATATCTGCATTTCAAGGTCAGTTTGGCAGAAATGCCACTTCACGTAAAAGGGGGAAAAATACTCAAAAATGTGTTTCATGTTTGTCATAGTCCCTTATTTAAAATATCACATTTTCAATGACTCATTTAAAGCTGCTCCCTGGAAAACCCAACATTACATTATAACACTGTGTTGTTGCTTGCCAAAACGTTTTCATGGCTTTTTTGCTGCCATAACTTATGCTTTAACTTCTGTTATATTGACTAACTGTTGATATATAAGATGTGACCAATTCTGCCTTGCCCACACTGCCTCAACCTGTGCATATCATCCTCCAAGAACTGTTGTGGCTCGCACCTTGTGGGGTCCACATAGACATGTGTTAAACATTTTATTGATTTAAAATGATTTATGCATACAGTTTTAAAATATAGTCCCAATGATTCCATGGCATAGCGATGGATGATTCTCAAAGTGCATCTCCATCTCTGATCTGAGCTCATTGTAACGCTTTAATGCAAATTGACAATCCCTGTCATTCACCTTCATTAGACTTCATTATGATGTCAAGTGACCTTGATGCAGACTAGAAGCAAGATGCAGAGCTACACTTGTGCAAGAGTGGCAGAGAGTAGTAAAGAGATGATACACCATTCATAGTGATACAGAGAGCAGGTTCATGGAAAGAGTGCTGTTTAAACTGTACTTTCCTACTTTTGGCAGACTGAACGAAACATGTGACTCTCTGCGATACCTGGTAAGGTGTGAGTACTTCCTGGCACTCGAATGAGAAGCTCATTGCCAATGTGCAAAATGTGCTTCACGGAACTGCCAAAGATTGGTGGGATGTGCCCCAGCATAACTTAGAAGGAATTTAATGTCTGGTTCTGTGCTGGCTTCCTGTCGCAGAATTCTGAGGATGAGCTGGCAGAGAGGATGTGTAGTCGAGCCCAGGGAGAGGTTGAAAGTGTTGGAGACTTTGCCTACATGTTTCAGTTACTGTGCAGGCAATGGAAACCTAACATTGAAGAGGATTGAGGATTGAGGATTAAGATCGTTAAGTTGATTTTGAAAAACATAAACCCTCAACTGCCCAGGAACAAAGCTACTCTAGAGGATGGACTTGTCTACCGTCCTTAGTCAGCAATTGCAAAATGAAGTGGGAGAACCAGCTACAGTATTAGCTGAGAAATGATGTGCTTGAAAAACATTCAAGCCTGCTTCCTCCGAATCAGCTTCTCTGTCTTCCACCCAAGAAAAACCTGTCAGACCAAACCAACCCAACCATACTCAAAATCCCCAAGTGCACAACAAAGGAAGCCATGCGCCCGCTTCCTGTCCACAGTGGAACTCTATTAAGGCTTCTTCCTCTCCAGGACCCCAATAACAGCCACCTGCCAATACTTTTGGCAGTACCCTCTCTCACATTTGAGAGGGTACTGCTTCCTGTTTTACTCACACACCCAAGTTACCACCACTATAAAACTGTTCTCCGTTAGCACCTGTAAACCTGATTGTACCCCTGGACAATGGACCATGGCAGGGATTGGCCAAGACTGACACTGGATCATCTGACACTGATAAATAAAACAGTGTGAACTGGAATGAAGGGACCACATGATGTGCTAAAGCCTTGGACAAGTGCAGCCTTTTACCTTGCAGAAGGAACCTTTTGGGGAGTTTTATTTCAGTTCCAATGAGGGCCCCTTCCCCCAAATGCACTTGACTCTGATAGAATAGGAAAAAAATGCCCTTAGCTGTTTTGTGCTGTTGTGTAGGTTTTGGGGTTACTTGTGTAGCATTAACATATTTTGGTGGTCATAATCAAAATAAACACCCTGTTATTGGATCTTTGCTGAATCCATTTCACCTCTGAAACACACATTTTGCAAGGGGCAATAGATGAGTAATTTAAAGCGCATAATCTCTTGCTTATAAAAATCTGTGTTCAAGTTGAAAGGCAAGCCTTCCTCAACATACAAATGGAAATATTTCACTGGGAATACTGGTGCAAAGTACATGATATGACTGTAAATATGCTATTTGAGGAAAGAGGTCACAGATAAGGTGTTTATATTGACTGCGATTTGAATGATGTAGCTGACTGACTCAGGTGTAGTTCAAAGTTTGTGTGTGTGGCCAGCTGTTGTCAGTCTTAAAGTGACTGTCTGGTTGGCAAAGGGCAGAGAGTATTGCTTATGTAAGAGTTGATTTGCTGTATTGAAATAAATGGACATGTCTTGATGTCAAATGAACACACAACTGGACTTAGAGGCTCGATCATTCATGAAAAAAGATGTACAATTGTTCTTTGTTTGTTGTCAGGGTGTACAAAGTTAGTTACAGTGCACACATTTATGCTATCATAATATCATAAAGTTTATTTTCAGTTTCATTTTTTTAATTATTTCCACATTCCACATATCAGGTTGAGCAAACATTGATATAACAAAGCTGGTGTGAGTACATGAGAGTTTGTGGACGCTTGAGCACATCACAAATAAGGAAGTCATGAATCCCATCTGTTCGTATCAAACCACAGTGTCAGTACATAATCCTCAATATCACATTTTTGCATCGTTCACTGGATATTGTTTGTTCTTCAAGGTCAGGAATTTACCATGCTCATAGTTTGAAAGACTTCATTAATAAGTGTGTTGTGCTGCTGGTGTATTATAGTGAAACATAGCTGCGGGTCATAAAAAGGTTTTAGCATCATTAAAATGAGCACAATCTTCTCATTGTGGGGAAACCTTCAGGACTGTCCGAATGCTGTGGAAACAAAAGCAGAAGAGAATTTAGAGAGCTCTTTATGTGTAGCTGGTTGTAAATCTTAAATAATGAACTTCAGGTAGGATTGTAAGTATACCATTTGCCATGCTTCATCAGTTCAATTGCATCATTGACCTGAGCCAACGCCATGTTGTGAGTGATGAACTCATCCAGCTTCACCTTCTTGTCCATGTAGGCTTTAACCATCTGAGGTACGCCATCCTTACTCTTAAACCCTGAGTCACAGAGAACATGCATCTCATGAAATCATAGCAGGAAAGCCTCCTCATTGAAACTCTGCAGAAACTTGCGTAAAGCTTTTGGGCAACTATCACAGATAGATTTGACTGGTTTCATTATCTCTAAGCCATGTGGTTTCAGCAGCTACTAACAAGCCGTATAGGCTACTGTATATCAGGATGAATGCAGGCCTTAACTGAAACCTTCTTGGCTTAACTACCTTTCTACTGGTTACACACAATGTTAGTCACAGAACAGCAACCTTTCATGGATGATTTCAGCATAGTTGGTTTAGCAAATAGAAGCAGATTTATACTAAACCAAAAGAATTGGGGATGGCGGTCATGGTCTATCGTGGTTGCCAGCTAAGTTGCCACAAGGGGAGAAACTTCACACTAATCCTTTACACTTGTCGCAAGCAAACACACATAACAAACTCATGTAGACAAATAGGCACTGATGTGATGGAATAACCACCTGTGGTATTGCTTTGCAATGAGAAAAACAAATGAAAGGTTTCACAGGTCTGGATGAAATAAGGTTTGGGTAGTGAGGTCATGATGAGGAGCCCATTTCTTTTCTTTTTTAAGAGAGAATTGAAGGCCACATTTTTACTGTCAGTTTTAATGTAAATTTTGTCAACAATAGTGTGCTTGTTGAGTTTAGCCCAAAAGGCTAGAATTTTTACCCGTGATAGGGAACATCATAAGCAGCTCTGAGGTTTTGTACACTTTGTGTTATTGTTAGTTGTGCTCCTCATCTGATATACTCGACTAGATTAAATATGATTAAATATTAAATATCAAACAAATATTTTGGGGACCAAAAGAGTCTTTCTGGCAGGATTTTGACTGGATTTTATAACAGCTGGCATTACTTGATAAGATTTGCCAATATTGGACAAGTTTCCTGTTCAAACTTGTTGAATCATTGTTGGCTACCATTGTTGAATCTGGGTTAAATGGGCTTAAAATGTATGCAGACTAAGGCTTGTGCCCATATATGCAGTAAGTCTTCTGTGGTTAACCCCTTGGGTGGGCATTTATTTTAAAGCCATTGGAGGGAACATTAGTATATCACTTCATCTGACACTGGCTGTTGGAGCATGAAAAGTATCTCTTAAGAAATGATGAATGTTAATCTTTGAAGGTTGAAAAGTCTTCAAAATAGCTATGAGTCAAAATAATAAATGGCAACGTGACCAATATCAATATCAAAATATGTGCTTTGTGATTGACTGAATCTCACCTCCAAACACAGAGCCCTTCCATGTGCGTCCAGCTATCAGCTGTATGGGTCGTGCAGAAAAGTCGTACAAGTCTGTCCAGCCGACAATCACACTGACACCCCAGCCTTTCACACACGATTCCAAGGCACTGCGCTGGACGAGCAAACAGCACAAGGTCAGTGGGCTTGCAACCACATTGTTCAAATCATCAGTGCTCTTGAGAAAATGTTTGCTTTTGTAGTTACATAATATTACTCTAGAGAATACATCTCAATACAACATATATTTAGACCAATCTCTTTGACGCCCTACCATGACTCCCACGTTCCCGACACATTCCATGGAGTAGTCCACTCCTCCGTTGGTCATCTCAGACAGAACTTGGCTGACGGGTTTACTGTGATCCTTTGGATTCACGAAATCTGTGGCACCAAACACCTTGGCCTTCTCAAACTTATCTGGGTTGATGTCAACAGCAATAATTTTCTTGGCTCCTGCAACATGGCAGCCCATGACTGCAGCCAAACCCACAGCTCCCAGGCCAAACACAGCACATGTGGAGCCCGGTTCAACCTAAAATGAAGCAGATTTTTTTGCACTTAGTACACAAAGTTAGACTTTTTTTTGATCCATATGACATTGATATGACATATCAAGTTCAGATCTCTTTTCATACATTGGGGTCACATGTGGTTACTGTGTGTAATTTCAGATGTATGACCTCTAATAGACTGATATGGGAGGAATTCTTTCAAAATACAAGTTGGACCATCACTTATAGCTAAACATACAGACCTTAGCAGTATTAACTGCTGCTCCAAAACCTGTGCAGATCCCACACCCAAGGAGACACACTTTGTCCAGAGGGGCAGCTGGATCAATCTTAGCCACAGCGATCTGGTTTACCACTGTGTACTCAGAGAAGGTGCTAGTTCCCATGAACTGCAGCAGCTTCTTACCCTTACAGGTAAACCTTGTCTCTGTTGATGCCATCACATCGTAGCGGTCAGCAACCCTGAACAGAGAATGAATTAAAATCAAAATGCATCCAATGACGGAATGATTGCATTGCTAGAGATAAAGTACATCACATTTCAAGTTACCATCAATTGGCGTTAAGCCCTTCCTGAAACTCAATGGATAAAATAATCAAGAGATGGAAATGTGTGCTCACCATCCTTTTTCACACTGGTTAGTCTTTGAGCTTTTACAGAAGCGACACTCTCTACACTGGGAGAGGAACAGAGGAATCACAGTGTCTCCTGAAATTACAAAATACATTTACTTTAATTTAGAGAGCAAACATTTCTACCATAACATCAGACAGGGGAAGAACATAATATATTATACGAATGAATCAGTTGACTTTTTGAGCTTTTACTAACCTGTTTTGAATTCTGTGACTCCAGGCCCAACGCTCTCTACGATGCCAGCTCCCTCATGACCAAGGACTGCAGGGAAGCCATCCTTGTGCATGCTCTCAAACAGATGATACAGGTCTGTGTGGCACACCCCAGTTGCTACAACCTGCTCCCAGACAATGAGTGAAAATAATGTTCATTAGTGGTCAGGTATGCCGCTATCTTAAGAGAATCTAATGTAGTGTACATGTGGATCTGTAGAAACATTGGCGCAATGACAAGAACAACTTGATGCATTTATGTGCTTTGAGATGAAAATATTATTAAGTCTGATGTTGGATCACTAAGACTAACAAAAGTAGAAACTAAGCAATATTCAGGGACAGGAGCAATTTGGTTTAAAATTAAATACATTTGGTAGGTTCAGAAGTTTTGTTTTAAAATCTCTTTTCACATTAGCTCATCAAATTAAGTTAGTATAGCGCAAGTCCCGGATGCCTCCCTTCAAAGGTGTTTTTTTGTCAGTGTGTGGGGAAACATTAGCAGATATCTCTCACCTTGATGCGGATCTCATTGGCCTGGGGTGGGGCGACCTCAATCTCCTCCATCACGAGAGGCTTGTTGGGTTCCCAGGCCACTGCTGCCTTGCACTTGATGACCTAAATCACAGTGACACTACTTCAGTCTTATATCACAAGATGTTGCCACGGTTGTACTGTTGCATTGTTATTTTGTGTAATGATTTCTGAAGTGTATTTGTGTGCTTAAATTAAAAATGCATTTTCATAAGCCTGGTGGAAAAGACCAGGGGGCATGTTTGGGGCATTTTTGCATTTGTTTGAAACGAGAAAGTGACAAGAAACAGGAAGAGGCAGGAGAGAGACGTGCAGACATTCGGCAAAGCACCTGTTATGGTCCTGATTTGTTGTGTGATTTGCCCTAACCCTCTCTCTCTCTGCCTGCAGGTTGCATGGGTAGGGGCGGGGCCGGTCTCCTCAGCAGTGAGGCTCATCAGGCACACCTGTCCCTGATCTGCTCATCAGCACTGGCTTCTTAAGCCACCACCAAACACTCCTCCAGTGCCAGATTATTCCTCTAGCCGCATGCTCCATGTCCCGTTGTAGCCTTGCTCCTGAGGAGAGTCAAGCCACGCTTTTCTGTTTACTTATCTCGAGTTGTTTCCAGAGGATTGATTCCTAGTTTTTGTTTGTGAGTTTTTGATAGAACCTTTTTCCCCTTTTGGGGGATTTTGTGTTACTCCTAGTTTTGTACTTTTTCTCAGTTGTTTTTACCCGCAAGGCGCTTTTTGTTGAACCTTGGTTTTTGCTTAATAAATACTTTTTCCCTGTACTCTGCATTTGGGTCCTAGTCCTTTGCTCAAGCCGTAACAGCACCCTGGTTGGAAAAGAGCCAACCCACTGAAGAATAGACTTAATCTTTGAACAGTGTTTGGAGCTATCATTAAGCTAAAAGCGTGATCTGTTTGTGTAACGCATGTTTAGATTATAGGCTACCTGATAACTTCGACTGATTATTGTTCTCCAACACTACTTTACTAAAGTCCTTTTTAATGGCTAGCACTTGTATGGTCTTTGCACTCTTTCAAGCAAAACTAAAAGAAAGAAAGAAAGAAAGAAAGAAAGAATGAAAGAAAGAAAGAAATCAAACTTGTGTTGTGATGTCAACATGAAAACTCATCAAGAGGCAACAAATTGACTTAGATGTGTCCATACAAGCTATTATCCAAGCAAACACATGGGTCTCACTGATTCATTGCACTTTGTTATCATGATGGTAAGTTCAGTGGATTCTGTTTATCAAATACAGCTGTTTCTGAAAAGCAAATATCAAAGCAATTATTTAAGGTCCATATAAGGTATCTGGAAGAAATATAGAGTTTAATACAAATGTATACAGCTGAGACATTGAATAAATCTGTTATCAAAAATGATCTGAAAACATCTGTTTTGCATTGAAGAGTTCTTGTTTTTTTCCTGTAAATTCTTTGGCTTCCTCCATTATCTTTTTTGGCCTACCAGTCCCTCATCTTTGCCAATATACACAGTTGCACAACACTGTCTGGACAGTTACAAGCAACAATAGGACACAGTATTTCACTGAGTCAGGGAGGAAGAAAGACAAAAAGCTAATAAGAATAAAGTCATTTTATTTTATATCAGCAAAATGTTCAGCGAAAAAGAGTTTTTATGAGAAATATGAACATGCAAACAACAAAGGAACACAAACTGCACTCGTTTTTTTTGTACCAAGTATAAGATTAGTATGGACAATTACAATCCATACTTAAACAGCCGAAATAACATCATCACACATCAAATATAAGTAGTGCTATAAAAAAGTATAATGCGGTGAAACATGCATTTTTTTCTGATCTTTTGTGTTCTGTTTGATCATACTTATGAAACTTGAAAATACTGGTAAAAGCACCACATTTGTAAAAAAAAGTACTCCCGTATTGAATCATGTACCTACCTTACCAGCTGTTGCCATTTTCCCAGCAGAGACGAGTTAAAACGAGGGATGAGTTGTTAAAGAGCTGCAGGACTGAAGAGAGAGGAGGGAGAACTTTGACTTGATGTTTAAATACTGCTGAAAGAGAAAACAGTTGCGTAAAAGTTTGGATGGGCAGAGACTTGGAGTTTTTTCATCAAGTCATCAATTTTTCAGGGACATGATATGATAGCACACAAATTTAATGAAGTGATTGAAGAACATATATCTAAATTCATCCCATCCAGAGGAAACGTGACATGTTTAGGACTGGTGTTCTGTGAAATGGAAGTCATGACTTATTACAACTGTCAAAAAGTTGAATCATTCTTTCACAGAGCCACTGCAGCATATTGCACAATATGCATTACCTTTAAAACAATTGACTTAGGAGTTGAATTCCAGAATTAAAGGGCACTGACTGTTTAGGCAGTGTAAGATCATGCAGGTTTTGGACAGCATTATAATATATCCTTGCAAATTCCCTGTGTTTTAAACTGTGCCATGTAAGACTTAAAGGCTGGTAGCTTCTGCACAGGATTACTTGACTGCAAGTGTGTATCATCGGGGACTAATAAGGATTATGAAATTGACATTAGCCACTGTGGAAAACAAGATTTTGTGATCAATGTATGCTGACAGATAGAGTGAGACAACTGCAGACTACTGCATTTGGTTTGAAAGGTTCCTTATGTCCTTATTTGTGCAAGTCAAACGCTGCCATCTTTTCCTTATTTTTCCTTTTTTTATGTGATTGCTTATTTTCTATTGGGAAGGCAAGATTGAGCAGCAGGGTGCACATCATCAGTATTATAGCCTTGTACTTCAGACTAATACGGCTGTTGACTGGCAGTTCAGTGCTGCCTTCAGTCCTGGTTTTACTCATTCCTTAAAAGTTAATCTGTAATATTACACTACTAACACTATTCAGTGCAGTATATTTTTCTGTTACATAACCACTAACAAAGTCTGTCATTGAAGTGGAATAAATAGTCAAATACACCCCTCTAAAGGACAAGTGAAGAACTCAGGAGCAGGGACCTCAAATTTAAGAACAAAACCTAAGCAAATGTATTTAAGGAAGGACTTACTTTCCATCACTGTCTTCTAAACTTGATTTACCGTAAGCCTGAAATATAGGGACTGGAACACTATCTATGGGTGAAACTTTAGATTTGATGGTGTGCTTTGTGACAGGCAGAAGAGCAGAAGAACAGAAAAAACACAACTGATGAAGGTTACCTAAGGTTACCTATAAGGTTACCTTTGCTCTAGAGCAAAGGGTTGCTGAACTTGAAGTTGTGTTGATTAATATGTGTCACGCTATCAAATCTTTTATTTTTTCATTATGATTTATCTCTGAATTTTAATCAGTTAATCACAATTAACAATATTTAAGTTTATTTTAAATGCCATTGTTTGGCATTTCAAAACAGCTGTTAAATCCACATTGACAATGTAAAGCAAATCTTACCAGTCCCTTTGATTTGAGAGAAACATATTAATGCAATGAAATATACTTTATGATCTTGACTTTATATGATTTAAAAAAAAAACAGTGTAGTCTGAAATACGGATTTAGAGACAGCATCAAAGTGTTTATTCTGTGAAATACAGATCGTACAAAATAGTCCTTAGCTAGCTTTTGTGATACAATCAGTATGTTTAGGTGTACCTGTAGGCTTAGCTCCTAAGTGGAAACAGAAACTCCATGTACTTTGGTGATATTTAACGATGTTTATTCTTCTTTGGATTTTTTTATATGATGTCTACATTGCATGTCAAGTTGAGCAAACAGTCGTAAAACAAAGATGGTGTGAGTACATGGGAGTTCTTGGACACTTGAACACATCACAACAGAAACAGAACACAAATAAGGAAGCGATAAAATCCCATCTGCTCATATTAAAACAGTGTCAGTACATGATCCTCAATATCACATATTAGCATCATTCACTGGATATTGTTTGTTCTTCAAGGTCAGGAATTTGCCGTGTTCATAATTTGAAAGACTTCATTAATAAGTGTGTTGTGCTGCCGGTGTTTTATGGTTCAACACAGCTGCGGGTCATAAAAAGGTTTTGGCATCATTAAAATGAGCACCATGTTCTCATTGTGGGGAAACCTTCAGGACTGTCCGAATGCTGTGGAAACAAAAGCAGAAGAGAAATTAGAGGGCTCTTTATGTGTAGCTGGTTGTAAATCTTAAATAATGGACTTGATTGAGGAACGTAAGTGTACCATTTGCCATGCTTCATCAGTTCAATTGCATCATTGACCTGAGCCAACGGCATGTTGTGAGTGATGAACTCATCCAGCTTCACCTTCTTGTCCATGTAGGCTTTAACCATCTTAGGTACGCCATCCTTACTCTTAAACCCTGAGTCACAGAGAACATGCATCTCATGAAATCATAGCAGGACTCAAGAAAACAGAATGTCACAGCAGAGGCTTTACTGATAAATGGATTTCATAATCTCTAAGCCATATGGCTTCAGTAGCTACCAACATTAGTTACCAACAAGCCATATGAATAAGGAGAAATTATTTTGCTTTCCAGACAACTAAAAGAAAATGTCGGCCTTAACTGGAAACTTGCGATTAATCAAAATGCTAAATGGCAACGTGACCATGAAGTAACATAAACGTCTTATTGTGTTAACCTGTCGTGTATGATCAAGTTTGAGTGACTGAATCTCACCTCCAAGCAAGGAGCCTTTCCATGTGCGTCCAGCTATCAGCTGTATGGGTCGTGTAGCAACTTCGAACAAGTCTGTCCAGCCGACAATCACACTGACACCCCAGCCTTTCACACAAGATTCCAAAGCACTACGCTAGATGGACAAACAGCATAAGGTCAGTGGGTTTGCAACCACATTGTTCAAATCACCAGTGCACTTGAGTAAATGTTCTTCAGAATACATCTTAGATATATTCAGCCCTCCTCAGCTGTAGTCTGTGTAAAACATACTTTTAGACCAATCTCTTTGACTTCCTACCATGACTTCCACATTCCCGACACATTCCATGGAGTAGTCCACTCCTCCGTTGGTCATCTCAGACAGAACTTCGCTGATGGGTTTACTGTGATCCTTTGGATTCACAAAATCTGTGGCACCAAACACCTTGGCCTTCTCAAACTTATCTGGGTTGATGTCAACAGCAATAATTTTCTTGGCTCCTGCAAAATGGCAGCCCATGACTGCAGCCAAACCCACAGCTCCCAGGCCAAACACAGCACATGTGGAGCCCGGTTCAACCTAAAATGAAGCAGAAGTTCAGATCATTTTAATACTTTGGGGTCACATGTGGTTACTGTGTGTTATTTGAGATGTTTGACCTTGAATATGCTGATGTGGGATGAATTTATAACAGAAGGTATTATTCTTTAAAAGTACACATGGTACCATCCCTTACAGCTAAACATACAAACCTTGGCAGTATTAACTGCTGCTCCAAAACCAGTGCAGATCCCACACCCAAGGAGACACACTTTGTCCAGAGGGGCAGCTGGATCAATCTTGGCCACAGCGATCTGGTTTATCACTGTGTACTCAGAGAAAGTGCTAGTTCCCGTAAACTGCAACAACTTCTGACCCTTACAGGTAAACCTGGACTCTTCTGCAGACATCACACTGTGGCGATCAGCAATCCTGAATAGAGAATGAATTTAAATCAAAATGTATCCAATGACGGAATGATTGCATTGCTAGAAACAGAGTAAATACAATGTGAAGTTACCATCAATAGGCATTAAGACCTTATTGAAACGCAACGGATGAATACATTTAAGGGATGAAGGAAACATGTGTTCACCATCCTTTTTCACACTGGTTGGTTTTTGGGTTTTTACAGAAGCGACACTCTCTACACTGGGAGATGGACAGAGGAATCACAGTGTCCCCTGGATTTAAAAAATGATATGAAAGTGTATAATTATTTCATGGCAACATAAAAAAAACCAACATGACACCCACACAAATTGACTTTGATTCAGAAAACATTTTTACCATAATGTCAGACAGAGGAAGAACATGAGCTGTTGACTTTTTGAGCTTTTACTGACCTGTTTTGAATTCTGTGACACCAGGCCCAACGCTCTCTACAATGCCAGCTCCCTCATGACCAAGGACCACAGGGAAGCCATCCTTGTGCATGCTCTCAAACAGATGATACAGGTCGGTGTGGCACACCCCAGTTGCTACAACCTGAACCCAGACAGTGAGTAAAATGTAGGGTAAGTGTACCAAGCCTGAGAAAAACCCCTCATGAGGCTTAAGAGGTGAGTTATGGCTGGGTAGGAGCAAAATTTGAGTACAAGTCTTCTGACCCAGGACCAGAAGACTTAAGCCTGAATTTATAATTAATTCCTTCCTTTAGTAACATGCTTAAAGTTCAACATGATGTCCGTGCAGATGCAAGCCTTTAAAGCAGACATCTCTCACCTTGATGCGGATCTCATTGGCCATGGGTGGGGCGACCTCAATCTCCTCCATCACGAGAGGCTTGTTGGGTTCCCAGGCCACTGCTGCCTTGCACTTGATGACCTAAATGGCAGTGACACTACTTCAGTCTGATATCACGAGATGTTGCCACGGTTGTACTGTTGCTTTGTTATTTTGTGTAATGATTTCTGGGACATTGGTCTGCTAATGTCCAGAGGTGTATTTGTGTGCTTAAATGAAAAATGCAGGTAACACTTTACAATAAGGGTCCCTTAATTAGCGTTAGTTAATGCATTATTAAGCATTAATTAACAGTTTAATAATAGTTTAATAATCATTATAATGTATTACCTAACATTAACTAACACATTAGTTAATACATTAATAAGCAGTTAATTAATGTCCACTGCTCAGAGTTAATTAATACATTATTAAGCATTAATAAAAGTTACAAAACTTAATTAGTTAACCATTAGTGAATGCTTTCTGGACCCTTATTGTAAAGTGTAACACATGCATCACTTAAGTAACACATTATAAATGCTAAACTGCCTCATAAGCATTACTTAACCATAATTAAGCATTAGTGAATGCTTTTTGGACCCTTATTGTAAAGTGTAACACATGTATCCCTTAGGTAACACATACGCTGAAGCAAAATGAGTTGAAATGTAGTTGAAGCAACACATATAAAGAATTTAACACATTTTATTTAGAATAAAACAGATAATCACAGATAACATCTCAACTGGCACAGAGAGGTACGGTGGCCCTGAGAGCTCACAGCACTGCAACTTAAGAAAACTCATGCAAAAAGACAAAACACAAGAAAATTAAGAAAACCTCTTCATCAATTTGACAACACATGCGCAGCATTTAGAAAACGCGATGCAAAGACCACAACGCAATACATTAGAAAAACGCGCTGCAAATAGACAGCAACACAACAGAAGTGTAATGCTAATTTATACAGCTGAGACATTGAATACATCTGTTATTGAAAACATCTGCAGAAGAACATGAACATGCATATAACACACAAACACACAAACTGCACATGAGAGCAAGGCAATATTTTTTGTACCAAGTATAAGCCCGGTATGGAATATTACAATCCATACTGAGACCACTGAAATAACATCACCAACACACATTAAATGTAGTCAAATAAAAAACATAGTGATGACTTTCAATATTGCAAAAAAGAAGTATAGCACAGTGAACCATGCATTGTTTTATGATCTATTGTGTTCTGTTTGATCGTACTTATGAAACTTGAGAATTCTGGTAAAAGCACCACACTTGTAAAAAAGTACTCCCTTATTGAATCATGTACCTACCTTACCAGCTGTTGCCATGTTTCCAGCAGAGATGAGTTAAATGAGGGATGAGTTGCTAAAGACCTGCAGGACTGAAGAGAGAGGAGGGAGAACTTTGACTTGATGTTTAAATACTGCTGGAACAGAAAACAGCTGCATAAAAGTTTGGATGGGCAGAGACTTGTTTAAGTCACATGATGTGATAGAACATAATGTTCATTATATATTGTGATGGAAAAAAATCCAGTCCTCCCCATGAATATTTGAGTCTTTGAGTTTTTTGCAATGTATTTTATCAGCTTTGCTTTTATCCATATGCTTACAGAACTAAAATTAAGGAAAGAAAAGAGCAGAGTTTAGCTCTGGTAATAATAAAAACTGGGATGTATGCTTGGTGGAGCTTTGCCTATCTTAGTCAGTTTCAGTAGCCATCCACATGAAGCATCACATGTTCAGGACAATTAAGTGATTAAAACAATATACACTATATTACCAAAAGTATTCGCTCACCTGCCTTGACTCACATATGAACATAAGTGCCATCCCATTCCTAACCCATAGGATTCAATATGATGTCGGTCCACCTTTTGCAGCTATTACAGCTTCAACTCTTCTGGGAAGGCTGTCCACAAGGTTGAGGAGTGTGTTTATAGGAATTTTTGACCATTCTTCCAAAAGCACATTGGTGAGGTCACACACTGATGTTGGTCGAGAAGGCCTGGCTCTCAGTCTCCGCTCTAATTCATCCCAAAGGTGTTCTATCGGGTTCAGGTCAGGACTCTGTGCAGGTCAGTCAAGTTCATCCACACCAGACTCTGTCATCCATGTCTTTATGGACCTTGCTGTGTGCATTGGTGCACAGTCATGTTGGAAGAGGAAGGGGCCCGCTCCAAACAGTTCCCACAAGGTTGGGAGCATGGAATTGTCCAAAATGGTTTGGTATCCTGAGGCATTCAAAGTTCCTTTCACTGGAACTAAGGGGCCAAGCCCAGCTCCTGAAAAACAACCCCACACCATAATTCCTCCTCCACAAAATTTCACACTTGGCACAATGCAGTCCGAAATGTACCGTTCTCCTGGCAACCTCCAAACCCAGACTCATCCATCAGATTGCCAGATGGAAAAGCGTGATTCATCACTCCAGAGAACGCGTCTCCACTGCTCTATGGTCCAGTGGCGGCGTGCTTTACACCACTGCATCCGATGCTTTGCATTGCACTTGGTGATGTATGGCTTGGATGCAGCTGCTCGGCCATGGAAACCCATTCCATGAAGCTCTCTGCGTACTGTACTTGGGCTAATCTGAAGGCCACATGAAGTTTGGAGCTCTGTAGCAACTGACTGTGCAGAAAGTCGGCGACCTCTTTGCACTATGCGCCTCAGCATCCGCTGACCCCTCTCCGTCAGTTTACATGGCCTACCACTTCGTGGCTGAGTTGCTGTTGTTCCCAAACTCTTCCATTTTCTTATAATAAAGCTGACAGTTGACTGTGGAATATTTAGGAGCGAGGAAATTTCACGACTGGATTTGTTGCACAGGTGGCATCCTATGACAGTTCCACGCTGGAATTCACTGAGCTCCTGAGAGCGGCCCATTCTTTCACAAATGTTTGTAAAAACAGTCTGCATGCCTAGGTGCTTGATTTTATACACCTGTGGCCAGGCCAAGTGATTAGGACACCTGATTCTGATCATTTGGATGGGTGAGCGAATACTTTTGGTAATATAGTGTATATTTGAGTCTTTGAGTATGTCATATAGTAATTTGTCAGATTTGCTTTTATTGGTAAGCAATTTGTCATGATTTGGATTTGTATTTAATGTTTGAAGTCTGTTTCCCTGCTGTGTGATTTGAATTTGTTTTTTTTGTTCCCTGGTCTCCTTCTCAGAGTCTGGGCGTGGTCACCAGGCACTGGGCTCTGCACTCACCTGACATCCATCTACTCTTGAGTAACTGCTATTTATAAGCTCCGGTCTTCTCCCAACTTGCTGCCGTATTGTTACCATTTTGTCTTACCTGTTGCTTTGTCCTGTCCCTGACATTTTGCTAATTTTTGCTATTTTTTGTCTCTGGTGCCTCCCTCCACCGAGCCTCAGCCATATCCAATGTCTCTCAACCGCCTCTAACAGCCTGCTCTCAATAAATCCATCTGTCACAACCTTTAACCCTGTCTGTGATTTGCAATTTGGGTCCAGTAAAAATACTTTGGTACAAACCATAGCACTATTGTTAAGTGAACATCCAAATATAGGACTGCTTTGCCCTATGAAATGAAAAGTAATCATTTATTGACTGTTTTTGGAACTGGCTGTTCTAAAACATCACAACATACCAATTAATGATATCCAATTATCAAATGTTAAACTAAAAATCATGTATTTGTTAATATGCCAATGATATACTTATTTAGCAGTTTCTAGGTACTCGTCTGTCTCTCTTCATCTCCCTCAACGCGGTCTCAGCAGATGTGTGTCTAACATGAGTCTGGTCCTGCTGGAGGTTTCTGCCTGTTAAAGGAAGTTTGTCCTTGCCACAGTAACTTGCTAAATTCTGCAAAGTGCTCTGCTCATGGTGGATTAAGATGAGATCAGACTGAGTCCTGTCTGTAACTCCTCGCAATCTTCATCAGTGGTGGGATGAAGATCCAGGATGTGCTCTCTGCTCCAGGCCAGCGTCTCTCAATTTTTATAAAGACAGTCTTAAAAAAATGACAGCGATTCAGAAAAGCCTTTTTTTAGTGGTTTAATAATCTAATCTGACTTCATGGACACGGGTGACACTTAAGGTACATATGCTGAGAGTGCATTTTTTTATGATCAAATGCATGGCAATAAGTTAAAAGAGGGAACACATCCAGTACTGTTTAAGACAAAGTAGTACAAGATCCATTAAGACTGTCAAGCGAACAATCAAAGTGATGACAGGCATAGAAAATCATTTGCTTCAAAGGCACTGTTTCAGAGAGGATCACCTCTGACTGGTGGTCACATGCAGTCAACCACTCAAATGGTTGCCTCAGTAATTGGCACACTTGAGCACTGTGAACAAAAGTAGCTAGAAATAGTGAGAAACGCATCTCCCAAGCTTTACGGTAAACAAACATATGCTTAAGAGAAGATATTGTATTTTTTTACAGACTGTGGACCAACTGGATTACTCTTTTAAATATCACAACAGGATGATTTTAAACAAACTTCAATAAATCTGAAGAGAAATGTAAAAAAGAAAAGCATTCAAAGAAGGAAGAGAAGCATCTTTAAGACACCCGGCTGTTAGATCTTGGGGTTCTACATAGTTACAGGTCAATATTAAAATATGTTCTAAATGCCCGCTTTAAGAATCATTTCATGACTTTTCTTTGTGCAAATTTGAGAAAGAACATAAAAAGACATTCAATTTCTATTTGAATGACAACCTAAGCATTTAGCACATTGATGATCATTTTTGTGATTTAAAAGATTAGAATTTTAAAACTTTTTACACATTGATGAAAGTAAAAAACACGAACTCCTTCAATTTAAAGTAACAGGAACCATTAATGAAAAGGAAAAACAGAACCTCCAATAAACCAAGATATGTATGTTCCCTTGGAACGGAGTGATTTTTCATAACATTCAACAAGTCTCATCTAGCAGAACAGTGTATATAATTGAGCACTACAGACTGTGGAGCAGCTTCCATGACTAATTCTCACTGTACATGCATTATCATGAGGAACGAGTGGTTACATAATACTTGTCAGTGTGTATAAAGGCAAGATTAAATGTGCACATGTGGGATTTTACTCTCCCTCCTTTTTGCTTTTACAGCTGCCTTGATTTAGGAGTGTTGTCTCACAGCAAAGAAGAACACGATGTACAGATAAACCCAAAGTACAAAAGACAGAGTGTGTGCAGAAGAAAAGCGAGGAAAAAGTGCATTAACACACTCATAAAAACCCAAATCCATGCTTGAAAGCACACAATCCTATCCCTGTCACACTGATTACAGTTATTAATGATTTTCAGTCACAGCAGAAAGATAGCACTTTGTTTAACAAGGCATTAAAACAATGTAATCTGACACAAAGCAGTGAGGCTGTTACTAATACACATTTAAGAAAGGGTGGAAATACAGAGGAGGAGATACAAGCGTACTAGTACATATTTTCAATTTGTCACACTTCCTTAACTGATGCCTCCACACTGTACCATAAGCAGTGATTTGATACCAATAAACTGGACTGAAAGTGGGCAGAGATGGTTTTTGAATAAAATATACGACTTATTTTACACTCACAGCTCTGTCCTTAAGAAAATTGGGTCGAGTTATTCTTGCTTTTTAGTCTAACTGTCATTTAAAAAAACATACAAAGTTTATGATAAATTATGCAATCCCACTGTGGGATGCCAGTAACTGCAAGTAACCGTAGAGACAAACCAAATCCATGTGTAACAGATGGCTATTATTGAAATCCCACCAACAAGATGGAGTAATTTCTGTTTTGGCACAGTTGTTTTGACCTGGAGCTCATTTTCATTCAAACACAAGCTGTAGAAAGTAACTTCATGGTCTGTTTTTAACATTTTTTTCATGGCTTGTATGTAAATGCTAAAAATGCTAAGTGAAAAGCTCACAGTAGCAATCATTAAAAATGTGACCAGCACCCGACTGACCCACCACTACTGCTGCTGACATCGCTACTTTTCCTGTTACCTTAATATAAATCCTAAGGGATAATCTGCCAAACTTAGCAGTTATTAGGAATGTGACGCGTTTCTGATCCTGGAAAAGCAAATTAAGGAATGATATTCCTATTAAGACAAACTATCGTAGGGTAAAAAGTAAAGGGACTGCTTTCGTAAAGCTCCTCTGACCTGTGATCACACACCACATTCACCAACTCATGACAAAGACTTGCATTGAGAGAGAGCAAACCTGCTTGTCAGGATATGCTTCAAAACTCCAGAAGGATCATGGAATAACATGGAATGACATTACTGTAGTGTGATCTAAATTGGACTTGGTTTTGAAACTGTGCAGGGAAGTCTGGTTTAGAGAAGTTAACAGCATTAATCCATCTTTTCAAAGGTGTGACAGACCGGCCTATTTCTTTCTGTCCAATGGCAGAAAGTCCAAATCTGAAATATTAGTTAAATAATCCTTAAAGGAATCCAACATAAGAGAGCTTGTGGATCTTACAGGATTAACATTGTTACCCTTGAGGTGCATGTTGTACAAAAAACACAACAGATTACTATATTTTGAGAGAATTTAAGAAATACTCACTCATGGGCGGCCATTGTTCTGCAACCTTTGATGCCACGTAGTTCACACACTAAGGCTGCTCCGTTCTTCTCGTCAGAAAGTTCCATGCATGAGGGATGTCTGTTGAGCCTGAACAATGGTATCTGTACTTTGCATGAATGCCAACACACAGAGGGTGTTCAAGGTGGAATACCTGATATCTGCTATGAGTCCCGGTTGATCTGATCACATGTGGACAGCTTGAAGTGCTGCCGTTCACACCTGGACGGATCATGCATCTGCAGTGAAACTTCTATTTCATTACTAAACGGCTGATAAACTACTCCTGATCATATCTCCGTCTTGTGTCATTTACAGCATTTGAAGACGTAGTTAATCTATATATGTGTAATCTAGTCCACCGCTATTTAAATACAGTATATAGGAGTTTTATGACCAGATATAAAGCCGATCAGTCTCTCATGCTCTGTCCCTGCATTGCATAAACACCTCTACACCCTCTCTCTGAGTTGGCATTAACAGGCAGTGCAGATACCATCATGTTAGCTCCGCTCTAACCTCCTCACCTCTGTGATCATTTTCATTTTTGATGCACATTCAGAGTAACTTCTTTACTATACTCCTCTTTAATTACACTGGGCTGTTGTTAAAACTAAAAAGTCTCATCACCCATTAAGGGAACGATTTGGGGAGACAAGCTCTCTGGGTGTTTTTAAAAGTAAACTTAAGACTTATCTTTTTAATCCGGCTTTTAATTTGGAGTAATTTATTTTTAGCCCTTGACTGCATTATCATAATAATTGTTTTAACATGTATTTATCTTATTTATGTATCTATTTATTTCTTGTATTTATCTGATCTGTTTTACTTTTACAGATTTTTAATAATTAATTGAATTGAATTAAATTTTTTACTTTCAACCCTTACTTATTTTATAGATTTTTCTGTTTGGATTTTATTTGTGCATGATTATGTATTTCATTATTTTAACCATCTCTGTTGTCTTCCATCTCTCTGTTATTTGTGAAGAACTCTGGGCTGCATGCTTGTCTATATAAATAAAGTTGAGTTGAGTTGAGTTGAGAAAAATGGAGCAACTATAGTGGAGCAACTACTTGACGCCCAGGAGTGATGTCATTTTTAAAATTTCTCAAGATGCAGAGATCTATCGTGTTTTTTGTAAGACGTACATTTTGAAAGATAACAATGTTGATGCAGGAAGGTCAACAATGGTTTCCTTAAAAAATATTTCATTTTGAATTATATTTACTAACATACAAGCTGACAGTGATACAATCTTAGCACTTATAATCACTGATCTGAATAGTGCTGCATAAAGAACTCTTGTACTTAAATTTAAAAGTAATTTAGCTCCACCCTTTCCCCCTCATGGACACAATTACAAGCCTAACAAGGAAGATTCTTCAAGCATTGCAGACATACACAGATACAACTTTAAAAAATATTAGACTTAAAGATAAAAATAAACAAACATAAAATACACACAGTAGAAAGCAGATCAGAGTTCATAAATTCTGCACGTTTAGGTAAGGCAAACTAGAGTTAGATGACAGTTCTAAGTGTTTCTCTTTTGTTGGGATGTTATGTAACGGCAAGCTGTCGACAAGGGGCACCTGTGCACGTCTCCGTCCTTGTGGAAGACATGTGATCCATCTTGAAGGGCTCAGTATTTTCGGGGGTTGCTCTGGTTCACGCCACTTTGGGAAAGGAGTGTTTCATCAGTCATCAATTTCTTCATACACGTTATCGTCAAAGGGCCGCTCCAAAGTCGGCTGTATCCTGTGACGGGAATACTTGAGCTGAAGAAGGTCTCCTACTTCACTGATGACACTCAGTGCCTGTGGAGACATTTATACCATAAAAAAGGCTGTCAGCATGAAGGGCAGGATGTAGCTTGAGGAAATTTTAAAACTGCACCAAGCACACCTGTCTTGTAAGATTAAATCAGGAAACTTGGGCGAAGACAGAAAACACCACTAACTTTAATGCTCCAGATGGACCCAGTCTTCTCAATTTTTCATTCATATTACTCGGATATGGGGGGCAGTCACCAGAAGGATATTTTGTTTGGGCACAGGGGGCAATAAGTTTATGGAGCACATTCTGGTGAAAGCTGTTCATGAAATAAGATGTGCTGAAGTGCATCAATCCTGAATCGAGTCATTCAAATATTTAACTTTTTAAGCAGTAATGTGGACTAAAACTGGACAACAGTATGACTTAGGGATGCTCCAGATTGGAACAACAATGCAAGTATGTTTTTTTAGGGCTGTTTTTTAAGTTCTGCTTCTGGGTGTTTTTTAAAGTTAACTTAAGACTTACCTTTTAAATCTGCCTTTTAACTTGGAATAATTTCCCTTTAGCCCTGGACTGCATTATAACCATATTAAAAATTGTTTTAGCATCATTTTTCTTTTCTATTTAATTCTATATTTTTATTTTGTTTCTATTTAATTTTCTGATATTTATCTGATTTTATTTTAATGATTTTATTGTAATGTTTTTTTTTTTGTATTTATCTGATTTTTTTTAATTTATTTTATTTTAATGATTTTATTCTATTTTTCTGATATTTATCTGATTTTATTCTATTTTTCTGGTATTCATCAGATGCTATTTTATTGATTGTATTGTAATGATTTTATTTTATTTTAAAGTATTTCATATCAGCTTCCTCTCTTGTTTAGCCTTATAAAACCTCCAGGCCTCTGAGGTCTTCTGACATGGGTCTCCTGGCAGTTCCCCAGTCAAAACATAAGCTGAAGGGCGACCCCGCATTTAGTGTAAAAGCCCTGCGCCTTTGGAACAGCCTCCCCTCCTCAATAAGGGCCGCCCCCTCTGTCGACTCTTTTAAGACTCTCCTCAAAACGCACTTTTATATTTTAGCATTTGAGTCCTCTAGCCCTGATTAGGTTCTCATTTCCAATGCTGTGCTCTCCTTGTCTTTTGTTTGTCTCTTTTTAAATGATTGCTTGTTTGATCTCACATTGTGATTTTTTAATGTATTGTACAGCACTTTGGTCAGCTTCTGCTGTGTTTTTAAATGTGCTTTATGAAAATATTTGACTTGACTTGACTTATATTTTTTAACCCATTGCCCTTTTTTTCTGTCTCTGTTTTTTGTGAAGCACTTTGGGCTGCATGCTTGAATGTATGAATGTGCTGTGTAAATAAAAATGAGTTGAGTTGAGTTCAATGAGTGACACTTGTGTATGTCTGGAGTGTGTACATGTTGGGCCTGCAGAATGAATAATTGAACGATTTTTGCTCTGCAGGATCAAAGAAACATGATTGACATGATTGATGTCTGAAACACGTGCTCTGCTCACAGAACATTCTATATATGTTTGTGCTCGATTCATTACCCTCTTCAATTGATGTTTGGTTATACATCATGTTCTATACGTGGGTTATATTCAACATTAATATGTGTTCACACGCACACACTCAGCCTGAGTCTCTCACACAGTGTCCCTCCCTTCCTTTTCTCTTTACCTGTGTGTGTCTGCTGTCGACAATATTCATCAGCAGTTCATTTCATAAAGTCCCCCAAACAACACAAGTGGTGTTTTAAAAACTGTCACTCACAATGCCATTACGAGAACAGGTGATCCATGCAAGGAAGCGATCCAATCTATATCTTTATTCACACCGCACCAAATCACAACAAATGTTATCTGAATACGCTTTACGAACATAGCAGGTCTAGACCGTACTCTATGTTATATCATTAACAAAGACCCAACAAGACAGGATAAGATCCAGTCCCATCTTACAGACAGGACTCAGTCTGATCTCATCTTAATCCACCATGAGCAGAGCACTTTGCAGCATTTAGCAAGTTACAGCGGCAAGGACAAACTTCCTTTAACAGGTAGAAACCTTCAGCAGGACCAGACTCATGTTGGACAGACATCTGCTGAGACCGAGTTGGGGTTGGAAAGGAAAACGAGATTCATACAAAGACCAAAATAAACAACTGATAAGTAAAAAATGGAACGCCACCTGCAAGCTAGTTAAGGCAGGTAACTCAAACTGCACCGGTTCATTCTGACACACCATCTTCTCTATGAGCAGACCGAGCATCCTCTCACTGGCGGTCTATTTAAGCTGCAAGACTTCCTGTCTCTGCCTCTGCCTTGCCAGTGCTACTGCTGCCCTGCTCCAGTGCTGTGTGCAAACTTCAACCCCACCTCCTCACCAGCAGTTAAGTTAACCTGCAGGAGGAATGAGGTTCGGAGCCTAGACGCCAAAAACAAACACTGTTCTGTTGCATTGGTAAACTTTAAGTGAGTTGTCTGACTGAGATGATATCAATCAAGATGTGCATAAACTCTTTAAATACATTTTAAATCCAAGCTTATAAAATAATCCAGTTTAAGATAACTCTGTCTCTCAAGCCAATACAAGGCAGCAAAGACATTAAAAGGACTTTCACTAAAGACAGAGCGAGTTTGACGAATGACCTACTTCATGTGTCCATGACACTGAAGGTTAGAGCTAGTGACAGTTTTAGGAATCAGAAGAGAACTTCAATTAGAAGGCAGTTCATGTACGATCACCGTACAAAGAAAGAGGAACCACTGCTCCATCCTTCTATCATGAAAAGAAGGCAACAGACTTACTCTCAAACTTTGATTTCAATGTCATCATCAAACCGTTTCAGCCAAGGATGCCCCAAATAAAAGTGTCTGGATCTGTTTTCACTTTTTCAAGCAGTAAGTGTAGTTTGGTGTGAGCTGACACTTGCTTAAGCCTTGAGGGTTAGGATATCAATAAAGCCGATGAAATGAAAGGTCTTTGGAAGGACATGAATTTGGTGTGTACATGTGTGGGTGTGCAGAATTAGGAGACAAAACTGCGAAAGCTCACCAGGAGATGAAAGGAACACGCAAAATGGACATGACACATCAAAGTATGAAAGAATGATACAGAGATGAAGAGTAATAAGGAGAGATTTTAACATCTTGACAGATAAAAGCTATACAGCGCTACAATACTCCCACTCTCTGTCTACACTTTATTTGATTTGAGTTTTTTGCAAAGAGCACAAATAGAAGGGGAGTGCATAACAGCCTGCGTACAGCAGCACTGTCTAGTGATGCAGTATGCATGTACATAAGGACACTCCTGTTAAATTGGACTGTGTGAGCTGATTTTTATTATGAGTAAATACAAGGAGAGACTGAAGAGTTGGATGATGAGATGAAGACCAGGCAGGAGTGTAGTGAGCTCAGTGTTGTGAAAGAAGGAGAGCTCCCAGTTGAGGTGAGTGGGCGGCTCCCTGATTTGTTGCAAAGAACACTTGCACTTGAACAGTCTGCTCTTAAACCCAGCAGCACATTGTGTACAAAGGAGGATGTTTGGAGTAGAGGGTGAACTCGAAACCCTTGGAATGAAGTGTGAATAAACTCTACATTAACTCAGCAGAGTGATCCAGACTAAACTTTATGCATGGAGTTACTTAAATGTTACTATTCCTGATATTCTGCTCAGGTGAGAGTGACGAGCTGTCTTTTTAATGATCTCTGTGGGAATTTCAGACACACATCTGGCTAGTAGCAGCCACTATCATCAAGATGTGTTTGGCTCTGGAGGAATAAAGCAATCATTTTCTTCCATAAAGAAAACACAACTAGGATTTTTTAAGATTAGGTTAAGAAACGTTTTACGACATGTTTTGAGAGCTTCTTAAGTCAGCAAACGATTTCCATACTTATTAATGTTTCTTAAATTACTAGTCATTTCTCACTTTGCAAAAAAAGACTGCTCATCAGTTTAAAAGTATGTCACACAGTAGCCAACACAACTACTTACTCTGTCGAGCATGTCTTTTGTGTGGGCGGCTGAGATGCAGAACCGTGCCCGGGATTCGATGATGGGCGTGGCAGGGAAGCCGACAACCACGACCCCGATGTTCCTCTTCAGCATCTCTCTGCCGAATGCTCTGTAGGGGCGGACATGAGGGGACACCGGTCAATTGCATGTGGAAAACATCTGTCCTATGGTGTTCTTCATTGAAAGAAACATTTTTTGCGAAGTAGGCTTGATTTCAAAAGTACTCAACAGAAGAAAACGTCTTCTCGAAGGTCATATGTGATCTTTAGCGCTCAATTTTTATTAGATAACTGAGAAACTGTGCTGAACCAGGATTTTTGTCATTTTTTTGTTCTTTACCCCATGCAATTCTGGTTTGGTTTTCCCCTGTGTTTTTCTTTCAGAGGCTGGGCTTGTTTTGCAGGTGCTGGAGCTCCCAACAGGTTCCCTTAGTTTTAATCAACAATCACCTGCTGCAGTATTTACACCCTGGCTCTTCTCCTCCTCACTGCCAGGGGATTTCCGCCTACATGTGACATAGTTGGCCTCTAGGTGTAGCCTAGTTTTCCCAGTGGTTTTTGAATTTGTACTTGTTTCTCCGTGTGACTTGTCCTTCTACCAAATTCCAGTCCAGTCTGTGAGTTCCAGTGCCTCTCCCTGTCCAGCCTCTCACCACCTAAGCTGTGAGCTCCCCTCATAGTCCTACCAGGGCCTTCACCTCGCCTTTCCCTCCTGGGTGCCTCTGCCTAAGCCTCAACCTTCCACTATGATTTTAACAAACACTTTTAAAAGGACAGGATAGAGGAGGAGTTCGAGTATGGTCACCCCATTTCAGGATGCTGCTGAATCTTACCCAATGCTCCTTTGAAGTAAATCTAAACCCTCAATTTTTTCTAACAGGGCATTTAATACCAGTCACATGTGTATATGTTGTTCTTAATATCCTCACACATTCATGTTTTCTCACAGGGGGTGTAAACTGTAGCTAGAATAAGTTCAGGCTCACCCTATCTTGGCCGGCATGTAGAGCATCATGGGTACTACAGGTGAGTCCTCGTTTCCATAGATGATGAAGCCCATTTCTCGAAGCCTCTTGCGGAAGTAGACTGTGTTCTCTGCCAGCTGTTGCACACGCTCAAAGCCTTGAGATGACAAGATGTGATTTTTAAAAAAACAGATTTGACAGGAAATGCAAAAAACGTATTTACGAAAGATGACAACAAACACAACTACGGACAGTCAGGATATATTTATAAGATTTAAATGATTGTACATGATCTTTATACGGAGCAATGTCTGATTCAAATATAAAGGAGTGCTAAAAACCTTAGGATTTACATATAAATGAATCAAGACTTGTCTTCTTTCCAGACGCATGTTTTACTGGCTGTTTATTTTGGTTCACAAAAAAGGAAAGGTGTTTCAGAGCTCTTCTGCTGATGCTTTGAAGAAGTGAAAAAGGTTTGATAGGCAGCCGACATCAATCACATTTTTGGAAGGGTTTGAAAAAAGAACTGAGTTTTTTAGGGTTTCAAGACCCCATGTGGAGATCAAGTCTTCTGTTCCTCTGTGCTGTTCAGGAGGTTTATTAGGTCCTTTGACAATCTAGGTGAGCATCAAACACAACTACACTACAGGCTTGTTGAGAATGGCACACATGTCAATAGCGTGTAATAGCTTTCTGATGATATGCATGATGAAAAATATTCTAGAAAATGTAGAATGACCTGGACCAGCTTTGGAGGATATTTTTCAGAGTTAAAATTTCCACAAGGGACAGCACTTGATTTAGATTGTGTAGGATTTTCTCCCTGGCTGTGTGTAGTTTGTAGGGTAATGTTTTTTGTTGTAATGTTTAAAATTGGGTCAGATATAAATTAACTTATGAATTTGGATTTTTCTGGCATCGCTGAGGTGGTGAAAAAAGGGCACTGAAATGTGTCTTTATATTAAACTTAGAATAATGCATTCTTATTGATGTATACATTTTATAAATTCGATGATAAAAAGTCATACAAGTCAAAGTTGAAGAAAGGAGATCAGTAAACTTAGCTTTTAGGCCATCAAAAAGTCAAACTAGCCATGAATTTTAGATAAACACAGGTTGCTTTTGCTCTTATGAAAAGCATAAGCACTCAGTGAAGAAACCATCACGCCGTCATTTCAATATTTCTCCTCTACTGACGAGTTACACAACCTACCATATGGCCCCTAATGTCCCCCATGACCCAAGTATGAAGATAGATGGGGACAGATGGGCAATGAGAGCCAAGCGGGCTCCTCCCTTCACTGGTGTTTCATCAAGTAACCGCCTGGTTTATTCTTCCCCAGAACACCTGAAGAGGCTCCACAATTAGCCCCGGTGTGCTGGACCCGCCCGCCTCCATGCTACCTGTTTACCTCCCACTATGCACACAGTGGATCCTGTTTAAGGATGGACTGTTCTTGATAATGACTTATGTGATGTGGACTGTTAGAAGACATTGAGTGACTGCTGACCCCTAGTGGTGACTGATGAAAATTACAACAGTTCATTTAAAATTCTTTTAATACTATCAGACCAGAATGTGGCAGAGCAAGTTCAAGTTTGTCATCAATCATTTGTGTTTATAATGCCATCAAAGTATGTCATACAGGATGATCATTAAGAAACTTAGTTTATAGAAGCTGCTGCAGTTATTTCAAGTTTTGGATGGTTGGAATCTGTGAACTCCGAGTTATCTGTGATAGTTGCTAAGATACTAGCACTAACAAAAGATGCCCTGTCTATATCTCTGTACATGTTAAGTACTCTTTAGATTTGTGAATGGTAGAAAATGAAGAGATACTCACTGCTCTAAATGCTTCTGTGATTTGCTAGATTAAGAAAACTACAAGGACACACTGCTTTTTAGAAGCCACTTTGGGTTCAGTACAAATAAGAACCTGATTTACATTTGTTTTGAAATTACACTTGACTTTGAGCCCCAGTTAAAAAATACTTTAAAAAGATAACATACACAGATTCAAGCAGAAAGTTGCTTTCATCGGAGGACTTGTTTTTAAGTTTAAAGGGGGCATGCAGAGTTTTATTGTAAACAAAGGTTATGCTAACATTCAGTGTTGCTGTACAGGGAAAGTTAACAAACTCTATGTTTTGTCTAAAAGTCCAAAGCATTGGCCAATTTAGGAATTTTGAAACTAAACTTGTTTATAATCATGTTTGATTAAAGCTGTATTTTTCATCTGTCTTTGATGGTGTACTGCAGCCAGCTGTAAATCACTCGATTTGTTTGAAACCACAGCTAGAAGCATATCAGTTGATCGTCTCCAGACTGAACAAAACTCAGCCGCCAGGGTTTTGACCAGAACCAGAAAGCTTGACCATATTTCTCCTAATTTAGCGTCTTTGTACTGGCTCCCTGAATGTTTTAAGGTGCATTTTGACCAAGAGTTCCGGGGTCTTTTAGCCCCCAGAACTACTTTACCCTGAACTAAAAGATTCATGTGCCCCCATTGATAAAAATCACACCTCCTTTTTTGAAAAGTACACACATACAAAAAAGGTAGAACATTTAAAGAAAGAGAAATCAATTGATGTTATTGTGGACGGCGGTCAAAATAACAACACTGCAGGTAATCTACCAATCAGACACGCTCCGCATTGCAAGCCCTGCCCCCCGAAAATCCCGGGACCTTTGAAAAGTACAACCCCCCTAGAAGGGGCCTTTTAGGGGGGAGATTATCTACCCCTGAACTAAATTTAGACCCTGGGTCCACCGGTCGAAACGCATGTAGTTCCGGGGTTAAGTCTCTAGTTCCGGGGTAAAGTTCCTCTGGTCGAAAAACGGCATTAGATTTTAAGATTTTACTGATTACTATTAAAGCTTTAAATGTGTATCAGACAAATAAAACACGAACCCAGTGATTCAAAATTACTTCATAGAGGTTTCAGGGTGAGTGTTGTACCACTCACCTATTGTTGTGCCATCCTTTCCCATAATGCACTTCATAGAAGTGATGATTTGCTCCACCACAGGAGGAGACATGGAGGCGGCATACACTGCACTGTGGGAATGGGAGCGCAGGTACTCAATAAGCTCCTAAACCCAGCAGATACACAGGAGATGTAAGAAGATACATATGCATGAAAAGCTTCAAATCACTCTGCTGTCTCTTCAAGCATAAACAATCTGGGACCCCACAGAACTCAGGAGTGGCATAGCTTACTTACACACAAGGCTTCTTAGGATTTTATAAGCTGCTTTCATAACAGAAGTGTATCATGAAACTGGGCTAATATTTCAGGAATGCAGCCTACACAGACTGCAAGGCTGCAAGTCCACATATCTGGCAGGACAGGTGAGTTCTTTTGAAACTTAAACCTCAGAGATTTTATACTGTAAGTCCTGACCCTCAGATTTACCTTCAAGTAAAGTATTCTCAGGATGATAAATGTTTAATTTTGTTTACTAACCCAGTTGGAAGACTAGGTTCCTAAGTGGAACATGATCTCTGTCATGTGACCACAGCTTGTGTTTAGCTCATTCTACTCAGCCACATGTGTCTCGTGAGTTCTGCTTTTTAAACTAGAGTTCCGTCAAACGAACAAAAAGCTAATACAATTAATGAATGATCTAGTGTCCTCACCCGTTTTCCTGCGATGTATCCCCCTGCTGCACCAAAGCTCTTGGTAAATGTGCCCATCATGACATCCACATCACAGGGGTCTAGGTCAAAGTAATCGACTACACCTCTCCCTCTCGGCCCCAGGGCCCCTATGCTGTGAGCCTCATCTAGATAAAGGTAGGCCCGGTAGCGCTTCTTCAGGGCGATCACTTCAGGCAGGCGGACTATACTGCCCTCCATGCTGCAGGGAGGGAAATAGAGAATGAACAGTCACAACTAAAGAAATCATCTGCCTTTCTTAGATTTATCATTTAAAATCTAAAGCTTCGCAAACATTAAGGAAGAAGATGAAACAGTGTCGCAAAAAATAACAGAGCTGCTATGAAGTTTAAATCTTGATTGCATCCTGAAGCGTCTGTTTACTATACAGTGCAGCTTCCTGCAGCAGCCAGTTTGGCTGGATGAAGTAACTCATCAAACTTGCTCACAGTGTACACAAACACTAAGAGCTAACCAAGCACTGAATCAGCTCTGTCAACCAGCAATCCTCCCCCAGGAGTATTGATACTGCTGAACCTCATAGAATCACATCAAAGGGAGATAAGTGCTGCCTCTGGAAGCCTGTGTCCTTCCCTTTTTTTCCCCTCTGTGAGTGTGTGTGTGTGTAAGTCACCTACCAGCTAAAGCATACTGATACAGAGTAGTGGATTCAAAAAAGAAAGTCTATTTAAATATGATATTTCTAAAAAAAACATCTCATCTTGGTCAGAAACACTAGCCATAACTGAGTCATTATCGATTACCAATTAGAAAGAGGATGAACTCCAACATTACTGAATTATAATCCTCTGTTTCATTAACATGTAGTAATGTGCTGTATTTATGCGTATGTGTATATGCTTATATATGTACATGTATGTGGTTATACACAGTAATTATAGAAATACATACACATATACACATGTATGTAGCTACATCAATACATATTAGGTTGGTTGCCATGGATTGAGGGAGTGGGAAGGGAATGTGTTAAGGAAGAGCTATACAGACATACACTACCAGTTAAAAGTTTGGACACACCTTCTCAATGGTTTTTATTTATATTAATTATTATCAACATTGTAGATTAATACTGAAGACATCAAAACTATGAAATAATCTGGTTTTGCCATAATCTGGATTACAACAGGAGTCAAATAGGTCTATCCATTGTGTGCTAACCCTACCTCTGAACAACACAACTGATGGTCTCAAACACATTAAGAAGGCAAGTCATTCTACAAATGAACTCTTGACAAGGCTCATGTTAATTAGAAACCATTCCAGGAGACCACTTCATGAAGCAGACTGAGAGAATACCAAGAGTGTGCAAAGCTGTCATGAAGGAAAAAGGGGGCTACTTTACAGAATCTATAATCTAAAACATATTCTGCTTTGTTTAACACTTTTTTTGTGAATTCAATAATTCCATATCTGTTCTTTCATAGTGTTGATGTGTTCAGTATTAATCTACAGTGTTTACAATAATTACAATAAATACAAACCCTTGAATGAGAAGCTGTTTCCAAACTTTTGACTGATAGTGTATAGATATGTTGACCTGATTATTCATTGAAAAAACTGAACTGACATGACGTTAACTCCAACATGAATTTCATAAATATGTAGGCTGTTACAAAATCAGACAGAGAATCAAAGAGCATGGTAGTGTGAAACAATTCAAAAAACTCAAATGCTTGTAAGTGGATTAAGAGAAAGGATGTGTTCAAGTTAAAATGGAGAGGAAGAGGAAATAACTGGGAACTCCCCATTGTCCTGCTACAGTTGGCATCTGTCAATTCCTCAAGGTTATCTGTAAATACGGCAAACATGAAACTGGATGTTCCTTCTTCTGGACTTTTTCTGCACTGATAACATCTACACTGGTATTTTCTGCGTCTACACAAAACCATTTCAGTAAAGTTGTGACACAGCGCTTCAGGGACATGGTTTGTAACAGTATTCTTAATGTGTCACAGTTTCTTGAAATGCTTAATTAAGCCTCCTCTTTTTCAAGAATATGAATAACATACCTGAAAATACCCTCTACCACTATGAGGATCTTCTTCCATGGTCTGTGGGTCCTGGGCTGGCCGTGGACTATGGCTTCTCGGAGCAGTTTCTCAAGGCTCTGCATATCTGACAGGAAAATCAAGACATTCAATATGAAAGAGGTGGAAAGAGAAGTGATGACAGAGCTGCACTGACAATTTTTTTGCAAGCTGGAAATTCCTCAGAAAACAATGAGACGCACGCCGACGACTTCAATATAGCCCCAAAGAAAGGGTGAAAAGGTCACAATGCTGAAATGTTGAGTAATCCCAAAAGCACAACTGAACAGTGTCAGATGCTTTGATTAGGCTGGTCCTCTTTTCAGCAGAACAGGATATTAGCTTAACTTAAAAAAGGACATCTACATACGAATTAATGTGGCTTAAAAGGTGCAATGGGTGGTAATCAGCGGCATTAACAGAACAGATGTGCAGAAAAGGGATACAATATTCGTAAGTATGTTTAAATCAGTGTCAATCACCTAAATGCAACAGTTGTTTTATTTCTTGTAACTCTGAATGAGCCTTTTGTTTCTACATAGAACAGGATCCCCTTCAATGGAGGCTGCCAGCTTGCACCGGCACATTTCTACAGTAGCCCAGAATGGACAAACTTGAAACAAATGTGTTTTTGTATTTACTAAGAGGCCGCACAAAATGCCCCAGTTGGAAGACGAAAATGAAGAGATATGCAAAAAAAAAAAAAAAGCTTCTTGTCCTTAAAGGCCAGCGTTGCTTCATTGACATGAGAGGGTGAGCAAGGGGGCGTTTCAATCCAGAATCTCACAATTTCTACACACTGTACCTTTAAGCTACAATGTGAAAAGTTTGGATGCTAATCATTAGATTCTAATTAAACTGGTTTTAGTGACTGGCGTTAGAAATACAGAAAGCTTCTTCTCGTTAGCATCATTGCTAACGTACTATAGAAGAATAGACTGCAAATAAAATGGACAGCGTTGCTGCCCATTCAAATGAATGGGGGAGACAGAGTTTTTGACCTATGGCCTACTCCAGCCAGCCACCAGGAGACAGACACTTTGGTGGAAGCTTCACTTCCAGCCGAGCGAGCTGCTACCCTGTATAGAAGCAGTCTCAGCTGGATTGTCAACTAAATAAAACAGCAACATATACAACAAGATTATCTGCAAACAGACAATGCCTGGGTGTAGCTGCAGAGCCAAGACTGGGCTAGTTGGCACAAATGCTATTCAGAAGCTGGACGGTCATCGGTTATACAATTAATAACACACAAATGATTCCCCATTATAGTTTAAGTGTCTCAAGGTGATTCTGAACATGTTGCATTTTGTTAATCCCCCTAAGGACGTACTCAGTGTTTGTTGTTTGTTTTGTTTGTTAGCCCTGCGTCTCGCTGTTCTGCATTTGACAGACAAACACTGATTTTTTTAAATGTAAATATGAATATACACTATCAGTCAAAAGTTTGGAAACACCTTCTCATTCAAGGGTTTGTATTTATTTTCATTATTTGAAACACTGTAGATTAATACCAAAGACATCAAAACTATGAACAAACCAGAATATGTTTTATATTTTACATTCTGTAAAGTAGCCCCCTTTTCCTTCATGACAGCTTTCCACACTCTTGGTATTCCCTCAGTCTGCTTCATGAAGTGGTCTACTGGAATGGTTTCTAATTAACATGAGCCTAGTCAAGAGTTCATTTGTAGAATGACTTGCCTTCTTAATGTGTTTGAGACCATCAGTTGTGTTGTTCAGAGGTAGGGTTAGCACACAATGGATAGCCCAATTTTACTACTGTTGTTTTCAATATTATGGCAAAACCAGATTATTTCATAGTTTTGATGTCTTCAGTATTAATATACAATGTCGAAAATAATTAAAATAAATAAAACCATTGAATGAGAAGGTGTGTCAAACTTTTGACTGGTAGTGTAGATCCACTGAACATATCTGAACATAAGAGATATAATGTACAGTAGCTCTCTCTCCACAGCAGAGTGTTTTTCTACAATGCAAGGTTTCCACTCTGTTATTACAGTGATCAGATTTCATCTCCTCACAGCTGTGACAAACATGACAGCTGAACAGTATGGGACGATTAAAGCAATAAAAGCCTCGGGACTGAAAGAGAAAATGCAATGAGTAATGATTAAGGAAAACTATTTGAACTGAGGGACCTGATGAACAGAAAAGGTCCTGTCTGTGCGGGTAGGAGAAACACTTCTGTGTCATCACAAGACTCACTGTTGTGTTTGAAGACTCTGATGGTGGACCCGGACAGTCTGGCTCCCAGGACCAGAGAGGCGTGGTTCAGCTCATCACTCAGGATGAGGCAGCCCTGTAGAACACCAGACCAACTTCAGTACAGAGAAACGACTCATTAAGCTTTCTTTCTTTTCTTTTTTTTTTTTTAAATATAAGGTAGCAGATAATGTTACACACATATTGACCTTTGTAAAAATCCCTTGGGTACATTGTTTTTATTGGTTGGTGAGTATGGTGAGTGGATGGGGGTAATTTTTCTACAGATCAGCAAAAACCCTGAAACTCTATAGCTGTAATTTTGAGATAGTGCCAAAATATTAAGACTTCATTGGTTGAGAAAATTCTAAGACTGCTTGAACAAAATAAGCTATTTGAAAGAAGTCATGATACTGAAAACAGAGCGGCTTGTTTGAGCCCAAGAACAGCTGTTATGTTGGAAATCCATGGATCTGAAGTTTCACACATCATATCATGTAAATAATTCAATTCATAAATGGAGATAAAACTAATCAACTGCAATAAAAAAATATTTTTCATTCATTTTTTATTTCTATTTTATTTTATTATTATTATTTATTTATTTATTATTAATTTTTTTTTGCATATATTGTGTCTTAACTGTAGGATTGTGGGGTGGGTTTGGGGTCAGAGCTGGGGTTGGGATTGGAAAAGGGAGGGTCTTTTTATTTTTAATTTAATATATATATGTCTTTTTTAATTTTAATTTTTATAATTTCTTCCTTTTTTAGTTGTTTTTAAGTACCGCACTTTGTGTGACAATGTCATTGTATAAAAGCCCTTTATAAATAAAGTCTGATTGATAAAAAAGATTGCTCTGCCTTAACATTAATCATAATTATCAAATATTATTGTAAATCAAAAGGTACTTTTGCTGAATAAGTGCTTGTTCCTTTGATTTTTTAGGTGAATTTGGTCAATTTAGTTGTACATTTAAGTAAACGTAGCTGATGAGAATGACATTCCTTCAAATCAGATTTTGGATGGAGTAAGAGTGGAGTCTTATCACAGTGGGGCACTGTTACTAAAACATCTGAATACTTAATCTAATGTTGATTATTTCAACTGATTATTTCACATGCATTTCACATATACCGCACACGGTCTCCTTTCACAATGCAAACCATTAATGTGATGAAGTATCTACCCAAAAAACACCATTAGTGGTGAGTGTCAAACACACTGCCATGTTATTTTTCAATTCTGACATGCAGCCGAGTAACAAGCTGCTTAAGTCAACGGGAAGTGTTTCCTACTGATATGAGACCAGACGGTGTTTTTCTGCCTCTTTGTTTTGGGTTTTTCTGGCAACCTGTGATAGTGTGTTGTTATGGAACAGCTTTTGTCCAGGCTAATTGTACCTGTGCAAACAAAAAGTGTTATGCGCTAAAAAATGTTCACCAAGAAAATACACGTTGCATTCAAAGATTTAAAAACCGAATATCTGAATGCTAGAGACGGCGTCAGTGACAGTGTGACACAGGGCAGATAGAGAGAGAGGGGAAAGAGGACAGAAAGTGCTGAGCGGAGATAAAGTAAACTTGACATGGAAACAAACATCAAGCCAGAAGGGCGAGATAAGAAATGAAGGGATGATAATAAATCACAGCTCTGTGGAGCAAACACTTTTCGTCTCGGGGTCTTACCTTGCCTGCCAGCGCTGGTATGTTCATGGAGTTGGTTGCAAAGCCCATCCCAAACGCCATGGCTGACTCCACACCGAGGAACTCTGCCACCAGTTTCTCCATCTCCTCGTGTCTGTCGAGGTTACCTGAGGAGCACAAATTCAGGAAATCAGTATAAAGACTTTGCAAGTCCAACCTCCAATGTCTGGTTTTTACTGGCCAGATTGCCAGTAAAAACTAAGGATACTTTCGGGAACAATACCTATAACAATTTTTTTCCTGAGAAAACACAAGAGGATAGATTCTGCTCTCATAACCGGTCTACTCAGTACTAAGCTGAATATAGTCAGCTTCCTTTTTTTAAGCTTAGCACAATAAATAGAAAAAGGAAACCTATAGCCTTGATCTGTTTTTCAAGGCTACCACAAACACAGCATGTCATGTATTCAGAATCAGAATCAAAATAAGAAATACTTTATTTATCCCGGGGAGGAAAATTCGGTCATTATAGAGCTTCTTCATAAACAGTATATAAGAAAGTCAAAATATTCATAGAAGGAGTAAAATAAAATAGAAATACAAATAAAGTAAAGATCAAATAAATAAAGATCAAATAAAGATTAAATAAATAGAATAAAATAAAACAAAATAAATAGAGTGAAATAAAATAAAATGAAGATCAAATAAAATAAAATAAAATAAAATAAAATAAAATAAAATAAAATAAAATAAAATAAAATAAAATAAAATAAAATAAAATAAAAAATACTAAATGTAAGAGTTAGAATGACATGTCATGTTTGATTGTCGGCACTTGTTTGGCTACATGTAGGAGGGTGCAGTGACTTACTTTACTCTTTTCATCCCTCAACAAATATTTGGTTTGATGGAGTCAGTCTAAGTCAACTAAGTCAGCTGGCTGTGTCTCCATATTTTGCTCGGAGACATGACAGTGTTTCAAACTTTGTGTCTAACTCTGAGTGAGAAATGAAGCGTGTGTATTTCCCTGAATATATTCAATAGCTTACACCTTTAAAAGCTTAATTATGACAATTTACATGTGTAATCTTTGAGGGCACCAAAATCCAAAGAGCAAGACACTTGTGGAGTCAATTTGTCGTTCAGTGTCAAACTGTACAGTTCATGTAGGCAGAAGTGTATTAGATTTAAATCTGACAGCTTTTAGAGCACACACATTTATCAAATGTGGGCTAGCTTTCTCCTCGTGTATGAAGAGAGGCAGCATTAGGTTAATTTTATCAGAAAAACATCTGCTAACCATATGATGCACTTTACTTCCCCCCCAGAGAAATCTGGTTCATATCAGACGTGCCTGGAAGACTGACATATGAAGCAGACCCTTGGATGCACTTCTTCCATATCTTCTCTATAGTGCTGAAATCAATTACAGCTGAAATGAAAGTTGGATTTTGAGCTTCTCTTGTTTCAGAGCAGTATGATCTTTAGATTGAGTATTTCATCTTTAAATCTAACATGGGCTGAAATAAAGAGTGAGTTTGAGATTTTGAGACATTTTCTCACCTGCTGTCATGTTTGCCAAAAGTTAGATAAAAAGATTAATAACACTCTCATGTAAGAATTCTACGCAGCTACAGCTAGGAGGTGTTTAGCTTCGCATAAAACTGGTAACAGGGAGAAAAAGAAAAAGGAAGTCTGTGACAGAATCTGCCCACAAGCCACCCAAAAAACTCTCACATTACTGTAACAGGGTATTTTGCAGAATCCACTCCTAAAAGTTACCTTGTGACAAGAGTTAAACAAGCTGCTGGCTAACTTGGTTAAGTGCTAATTCCCAAGGTAAACTGTCTCTGAGCTCTGTTGAAGTCACCATATTTGTTTCTAAATTGACCCAACACCTTTTCAAGCCCCTACTACAACACACGGTTGATGTGCTGTAGGAGTAAAACCAAGATATCCGTCATAGTACAAACACATGAGTCAGAAATTATTGTTTGTTTAAACTGTGCTATCAAACGAAGTAGTCCACTGTGCATTGAATAAATAATACCTTCAATTGCTACAATCTAATCCTGCTGTAAGGCTACAGAAAAATAAGGACTATAGGTTATCGGGTTTGTGTCTGTGCTTCGTCGTGTGTTTGTACCAATTTCCTGCCTGGTGCTTGCAACCCCGACGCCATACTTCACAGTGACCTCAGCTGCAGAGTCAGCACATGGGCCCATGTTCTCAGCGAAGCCGAGGTAATTATACGAGCCCAAGTTAATCACATCATGCACCACCCGCCCTGTGTACCTGTGAGTGAGAGAGAAAAGGAGATGATCAGCAAAAGGTAACAATGAACGACAGGAAGGTTTTACCAGCTTATTGTCACAACCAATTATGGTTGGTGTACTCAAAAACTTGATTCAAGATAAGCAAAAAGACAGACAGCATGGCACTAAATGTCCTCTGGTTTTGCTCTCAGCTGTCTTTTAAGCTCACACAACCCTACAGCAATGTTTTTGGATGTAATTTTGAGCCCATGCAGTGATTTCCACTACAGAGTCATATCTATCATGCCACCAAAAGGCCTGGAGATCAAGGCAACCCAGTATTGATTTTCAGCCTTGTTGAATCTTGTACTGATATTATTTACTGTAGATGATGAAACTATTTTGAAATGGTTGAATTACTTTCTCTCACAGGGCAGTGAAACTCTTCCCAATGTTACTTCTGAGAGGCTCAGCCTTTCTAGAACGCCCTTTTCATACCCCGTCATGTTACTAACCTGTTGCAAACTAATGTGATGAGTTGGGAAATGTTTGTCCAGGTGGGTATTTTTTCAGCATTTCACAATTTTTTCTGTGTTTTGTCGTTCCTGTCCCAACTTGTTTGAACCGTCTTGATGGCATCAAATTTAAAAAGGAGCATATATTATTCATTAAGAAATAAAACTCTCCAGTTTCAGAAAGGACATGTTGTCTTTGCACTATTTTCAATTAAAAACCATCTACATCTTTTTTTTTTTTATCTTTGCTTTTGTTCCATTGGGGCCTTCTGCTCTTAACCATTTATCTGATAACTAGTAAGTGAACCAAAAGATATCTGTGTTTACTGTCTTGATTAAATGGTATAGCTGTCTTACTCAAACGTCCGATTGTAGTCAAGGGAGCATCGTTCCATCAAGTCCATTTTGGCCCCCGGGACGCTGCATATTGGCCTGTTCCAGTTGTCTCTTATACGCATGTAGAGGTTTCTGGTGTAAAAGTTCTCAAAGTCCTGGTAGAGAGGAACAAAGTCCTGCACATGGATAAAGAGAAGCACAATTATGAGGAGCTGTAAAGAGAGATATAAGACTTGAGGAGCAGAAAATGGAGAAATTTCACTCTGGTACAGTTTAAATACTACTCCAAAGAACCAAATACCATTCATACTTTAGGAAACGATTAGCTGGAATTAAGTCAGTCTTTCAGAGAATAATGTCTTTAACATTCAAGGCATGACTGAGAGAGTTCAATAGTCTCGACTCTTGAAGGATACATCCTGAAATACCCTTGGGGCAAATTAATGACTTCCCCATAACTATCCCTCTAACTTCCTATTTGTAACAAAACCAAATCCTTGAAACAATGGGCCTCGCCATCAAATATTACATAACAAGTTAAAAACAATGTCAGTAGAACAGGAGATATTCCAACGAGGAAGATTACTCCTCTATTAGCTGCGATTTCAGACAAAAATGCAGGGGAGGGTCTCAACTAACTTTAAGACTCAGACTCGTAGCTTTTACAGAGGCGGGTAAACCTTTAACATAATGTTAGGAGTAAATGGTTTATTTCCTGTAACAGAAGAAACTACAAGGATCACAGCCAAAACTAGTGCTTGACTTTCTTCCTTCTTTGAAAGACAAGAAGGTGTTGTTAAACTGCACCAGGCCTCTCTCACCTTTTGCTCCTCCTTTTCCCGGGCGATGTGGCACCGCTCGATCTTCCACTGACGGAGAAAGTCGCGGAGGTAGCCGAAGATGGTCAGGATGCCATAGCCCATGTAGGTGAGTACAGCCACCAACATAGGAGTCTCCTCGTAAGACTCAATGAAAGGCTGCTTGTACAGGCCGCCATGATGTGGTGCTGCATGGGCCTGAAAAACAGAAATAAACACAATGACATCACTTATCACCAGAATACAAATATCATTTACTTCAGGCTTTATGGAGAGAAAATGAAGCCTATGTTTCAGACTTTTTTATTCAAAAATATTCAATTAATTTCAATCAAGTTTTATTAACAAACAATATTTTCTTACAGTCCACTACTACTTTTTATAATTGAGCTGTATGGTATCGTCTCGCTGTGTATATTATTACTTACTATATATTTGGGCTGTGACAATATAGTGTTTACATAGTGACACCAGAGACTGTATAATAAATGGACGTAGTATCCATGACGTCACCCATCTGTTCCTGAGTGCAGTTTTGAAGCCAATCTTCGGCGGCAGCCATATTGGTAATACTGAACTCAACCAAACATAGGCTGTTTCCGAAATCGCCTACTATACTAGCAGTACGTACTGATATGTCCAAAATTCAGTATGTAGTAAGTAGTATGTGAACAAGAACAAAATCTGCAGTAAGCCAAAACTCCCCGGATGTCTACTGATACGGGAAAATATCTCAGTATGCATCGGACCAGTCTGCCTCTCGTACTGTTTCCCATAATGCACAGCGCTCATTCTGCTTTTTCTTTTTCCTCATTTTTTGACGGGATGAAATCTGTTTTTGGGTGCTGTGAAAGTTATCAAATTACATATAAACCACTTCCTAACTTTTTAAATCATAAATGGATGCTAAATAAGCATTTTATTTATCGGCTTCGCCGTTGTTTACTTCCGCTTTCCGAAACCGGAAATCCAGCGAAGTCTGGCTCAGCATGCTGCATGACAGATCGGACAGAACAGTCATACTACATACTAAGTTCAAACGCAGTATGTAGTAGGCAATACCTACTGCCTACTACATTAGTAAGTAGTATGTAGCAGGCCATTTCGGAAACAGCCCAAGTGATGAAAAAGGCGGGGTTTGGGCCTCCTAGTCAACTGTCAGTCAAGTCAGTCATGTCCTTATTTGGGCAAAAATTCGTAATCTTAATAACCCCCCCACCGCTAAATGAACTGCAGGATTTAGCACTTACCTATGGGCTTCATAATTTAAGACCTAACATATCAATTTTGTATATATATGACAAATAATAATTGATGGGCAGCTAGACCCTACCAACTACAAGTGTCAGATTTTCCCCTCTATGGTAAGTTGTGGAGCATAAGTACACATAACTACAAGTACTGCTATACTGTGCTAAAGTGCAGTAAGTTAGTTAAAGTACTTTACACCACTGCAATCATCTAAATAGACAACATCTAATCTAAATATCTTCTTTGGTTCAAGGTAGCTTTTTTATTTTTCTTCACTCACACTTTCACACCTTGGCCGAAAGCCTCCCATCTGAAAATCTCCTCATATAAATGCACAGCCAGACTCTCTGTGACCTCTCCGAACGAAAACACAGTGTGTCATTTCGTATTGTTAGCTTCCTTTAAATCCATAACTCTCTCTTAAAAAGTTGATTTACCTGCAACTAAATTGCAATAGGGAGAAGTATAAGAAAACTGACACAGCTTGCCGAGTTGTACGCTAACTAAACAGGAAAGAAAACACTGTGTGACACACACCAGGGAGGGGAGATTTGACTGCCAAATAAGGGAAGGACTGGATGTGTTTATGTAAATCTGCACACTTGGAGCTTAGCTCAGAGATCTACATTGCATTCATACAATTTTCAACAACAATTGTACAGTTTTCTCTCAGTTTAGACAGTTAAGAAAAACCTGTTTCACATGTCTTTTTTTTCTCCATCCTGGGAAGTGGATGAACAGAAACTCACTACTGACTCACAGAAGTTGTGCAATTCTCCGTCCCATTATGCTCATCTCCGTGCTCATGGCTATTAGGCGCTACATGTGACCAGTCATGCCTCTCTCTCAAATACCTTACAGAGCAGCAATGCTGACATCCACATGAACCGTAATCAGCTGAAGTTCAGTCACCAGGCACTCCGGGTTTTTTTTTTTTCAACCAACCACACGCAGCTTAGTGAAACATCAGTATGAACTGTTTCTACTGCCCCACAATGTCTGGTGATGAGAGCAGGCTGTTAGAGGTGTGTCTCTACTCTAAGTGTCCTTTGGAACCAAACTAGACCAAATTTAGAATATATTTTTCCACAGGTTATTTAACAGTCAGTTATAAACATCTAACAGTAAAAAACATTGACAGAGGATGCTTGGATTTACAGTTAAATTGCCCTACAAACTTTCCCACACGATGCTGCACACACCTAGCAGTAAGAAGAACATAAAAATAGATATCTAAAGTCTGCTTTCATTTTTAGTTAGGCTCCAGTTAATTAAAAATGTACACAACATATCCATGAGCCTAAACCCCTCGTGTGTAACAGCATCTCATCATCACATGGTCCAGAGAGAGCAGTTAATTGGGAAAGTAACAGAGGGCTCATCCAAGGGTGGAACTTAATTAGTCTCTTAGGAGGAAGCATTTCAAAGCAAGCGTGTAGTCTCAATGGACAGCTTTACCTGAAAGAGAGCACTGGTTCAATTCTCCCTCATCACAGTTTCAGTCTTCAATTTTGGGAAGCAGGAGGCTACCCTTTTAACAAAAGAGTCACCACTCTGAGATGTGGGACTACATAATTGAATGAAGAGATCTTGTACAGGTTTTCAAAAACAGTTGGAATGCTGTGTTTAATATGTAAATAGGAACAGGATGTGAGGATTTGCGAAACACTGAAAACTCATACTTAATTGGAGTAATTACCCAGCTTTGTTAAATACTTGATTCTGATTGGTCAAAACCCTTTGACAACAGCAATTAACTCTGAATATCAAAAGGCAGATGCTACTGACAACCACATCACCCACCTCCAACATATCAATCTGCAAACAGAAGTCATGGCACATCCTGTTTACTGGGATGTTAGAACACATAAGGAAGCGGAGCTGAGTCAAAGACACACCTATCTCATTAAGAAATAGACACAAAGCAATGAAAACTATGACGCGGTTTGGGTTCTGGCAGTGTTGAAGGACTGGCTGTGTGAGAAGAAATGCAGATAGAAAAGTTGTGGGTAAGAAGATCTTATAAAGGTGATGCTGTCATGAACGTGAACCATCCATCCATCCATTATCTTGACCGCTTATCCCGTTAGGGGTCACGGGGGGCTGGAGCCTATCCCAGCTGGCTTCGGGCGGAAGGCAGGGTACACCCTGGACAGGTCGCCAACCTATCACAGGGCTAACGCAGAGAGACAGACAACCATTCATGCACACACTCACACCTACGGGGCAATTTAGAGTGATCAATCAACCTAACCAAACGTGAACCAAAAGATGCTAATTTTTTTTACTTTACTGTGAATAAAAATGTTAAGTTTAACTTTAATTTCACCTGTAAGTTGGCTGGGAGGAATACCGATGCCATGAAAGCACTACCAACCATCGAAACTGAGGGATCATCTTAAAGTCAATACAATCATCTTTATATCAATACTTTGTGTCAACTTGTTTATGTATTTAGTTGATAGCCTGGTTACAAGCAGGGGAATGTATACAAATAGAAAAAAAGACTGTGACATTTTGCAGAGTTGTCTCAACCTGTCGGGATTCTACTTTGCATTTATAACCACTTGCAACAGGTTTCCAAGAAGTTTAGACGGGGTCATGTTTACCACTTTGTGGTATCCTCTCTTCCTTTAACACCAATCTGGTTTCAATGCTTTGCAATTCATTACATTCTGTTTCTATTTGCATTCTAACACTGTTCCAACATTTTGAGAAACAGAGTTCAATTACTTAATAATGGCCTAGGATTAAAACACACTTCACACTTCCTATGTTTAAAATACGCTGACAGCTCCTGTAAGGAATTTTCTGGTTTGAGTTCATTTAAGGACCCGCTGTGGTCAAAGCTGTTTAATGTGTTGTTTATGTTAAAGTAGAGTTGTCTGATGAAAAATCTCATCTGCTACTTGATGTCAATCTCTTCTTCTGACATCTAAATATTGAATTAGTAAAAATGGTAGAGAAATAATTTATAAAAAGTCCCATTTCTGAAAGTCTGGTTTGCATCTGTGGATCATTATGATGCCTCAGTGTGAATCAAAGGCTTTTTCATAAACTGAAGGAATCTCATCACGAGGTGTTTTAACTGATAAGAGAAGCAACCAGGAAACCTGTTGCTGTCATCAAGGTAAAGGTTAGCCTCAAGCGGTTTGACAGGATCAGTTGTCTGTGTCTATTAGAGATAGCATCTAACAATTTCTAAATCTTATAAGATTTAAGTAAGTAAGTACATTTTATTTAGTATGGCACCTTTCATAGAATAAAATCAGAAGGTGTTTCACAGAAAAATATTCAAATTAAAATGAAATCATAAAAAATGAAATCTTAAAACAATAAAAATAAACAGACAGTAGCATAATTAAAACATTAGTCTGTACAAGGTGAATCGAAGACCTGTTTAAATAAATGTGTCTTTGAGAGTTTTTTAAAAGTGACAGCAGAGACTGCTGAACAAATATTTACAGGAAGAGCGTTCCACAATGTTGGTGCCACCATTTCGAAAGCACAGTCACCTTTTGTCCTTAGACGAGCTCGAAGGACAACCAGCAAGCCCTGGTCAGAAGACCTGAGTGACCTCTTGGTGAGGTAGGGGTGGAGCAGGTTGCATGGTCAGTAGCTCTATACGCAAAAACCAGAACCTTAGAATGAATCCTAAATTAAACATGGAGCCAATGTAGAGAAGATAGAATCGGAGTGAAGTGGGTTGTCCGGCTGGACTTTGTCAACAGCCTTGCAGCAGCGTTCTGGACTAATTGAAGAGGATGGAGGGACGACTTACTGAGGCAGGTGAAAAGTGAATTACAATAGTCAGGATGAAACAAAAGCATGAATGATCAGATGTGACACAACAGACCTAAGTTTAGCAATGTTTTGTAAAAGGAAGAAACATGACCGGGACAACTGTTTTATGTGGGGATTGAAGTACATGGACTAATCGAATATAATAATATAATATATTTAGGAAATGTTAGGTGCTATTTTATCCCAAGTGCCTTTGCATACATGACCTAACCACTTTTAATGAAACAGTATTGGAACAGAGAGCAGTGCCAACTTTAGGAGTTGTCATACCTGCTTTCAACCTCTCTCCTATTAAAGATGGGGATGGTGAAGTGCATGAATCCATTCAGACCAAACTGAGTGTGCCGAATAGAAAAGCATAAAGGTTCAGACAGGACTTAGATTCATGGATGAAGGGGGGGAATAACTTGAGGAAAGAAAACAACTTTTGACACTCTTATATTTTCTATGTATTTGCCTATTTGGGCGTTTACGCTGAGTCCACCAGAGCACGAACCAATTATTACGCAGGGCACCGTCGACACATTGTACCCAAAGTGTTATTGCAAATGAACGCATGAGTGTATGAAAAATGATAGAAAATAATAACAAGCATCGTCCGGGTGTTTCCGGGTCCGTGCTTCCCAGTTTCCCCCAGCCTCTCCTCCCCGTCCCATCCCGGGCCTTACCTCCTCCTCTCCGGGGTGGTACTGGTGCTTCGGTTGCCGCTCATGGCAGTGGTGGAGGGTCTTCAACAAACCGTTTCGTTCCGGCTTCAGTCCGTTCTTGACGCGCTGACACACATCCCCGTTGACTGACTTGGTTGCGGGGCTTTCGGTCATTGCTGGCCAGAGATTGTGGAGCCGCGTCGGTATGTTGCATGTATGAACACGGTGCCTGCCTGCGGTGCAAGGCGGTGACAGTATCCACGCTGAGGACGGTTACAACCACGCTGCAAACTCTCTCTCACTCACACACACACATGCACTCAAAAACAACACACACGTACACATTACACACACTCTGTGGAACCTGAAAATCCAGGCTCTGGATACCGGAAATCAACGCCCATCAATATTATCGGTGCCTGCAGGAGGGGGCGGGGCCAATTGTTTCACATGAACATAAAGGCGCGGCTTACAGTACAGAAATAAAAATTATAAAATTATATTAAAATATTTATGTTGATTTGGTGTCTTTATTTCGAACATGTTAAAGTAAAAATAAATAAATAAATAAAACAACCTACCAGTAAAAAAGAAGAAATAGTTATACAAACATACAAGTACAAAAAGAAGAAATAGTTATACAAACATACAAGTAAAAAAAGAAGATAGTTATACAAACATACAAGTAAAAAAAGAAGAAATAGTTATACAAACATACAAGTAAAAAAAAGAAGATAGTTATACAAACATACAAGTAAAAAAAAGAAGAAATAGTTATACAAACATACAAGTAAGAAAAGAAGAAATAGTTATACAAACATACAAGTAAAAAAAGAAGAAATAGTTCTACAAACATACAAGTAAGAAAAGAAGAAATAGTTATACAAACATACAAGTAAAAAAAAGAAGATAGTTATACAAACATACAAGTAAAAAAAAGAAGATAGTTATACAAACATACAAGTAAAAAAAAGAAGATAGTTATACAAACATACAAGTAAGAAAAGAAGATAGTTATACAAACATACAAGTAAAAAAAGAAGAAATAGTTATACAAAAAACCCCAAATCAATCAGTTCCATTAGCAAGCACAGAACCATTTTACTTTACACGTGCAAAAAGGAGTAGGAAGAAGTTAAAATTTATCTAATCCTTCCCCTTTATTCACTATTATCTGGCATTATACGAGTACATTCCCACAAAATAAATCTGCATCTCCTATCTTCATACTTACACCTACAATCAAAAGCAAAAGCAAACCCCTCATGATTCTCAACGCTTGTCTTCCTCCTTGTACCTCATTAAAATTACTTCTTTATACCTCTTCCTGAACTGGATTATGTTCTGACATTGCTGTAGCTCCATGTTGAGTCTGTTCCACAGTTTCACACCACAGATTGAAACACAAAAGCTTTTCTTTATGGTCTGAAAGCTCACCATCTTTAATCTTAAATTCCCTCTTTTATAACCCCCCTCTCTTTCAAAGAACAATCTTTGAATATTTCCTGGCAGAAGATTTTTCCTTGCCTTATACACATTTGTGCAGTTTTAAAATCCACAAGGTCAAATAATTTAAATATTTTGGATTTGAGGAACTATGAATTTGTGTGTTCACAGAAATCAACGTTGAAACAGAAAGGATTAACAGTGCATTAGGTGAATTAGCTTGAAGCGAAAACCTTTTTTTTTTTGTGTGTGGGGGGGGGTGTTTCCTGTAGTAAAAGTAAATTTTTAATGAGATAATACTCAAATTAATGAAGTACATAATTAAATAACAGAACATATTCAATTCTAAAAAATTGTAAAAAAAAAATCTGAAATGCCCATACAACCTACAGAGGATATCAAAAGTCTACACACCTCTGTTAAAATGCCAGGTTTTGTGATGTAAAAAAAAACGAGACCAAGATAAATCATCTCAGCACTTTTTCCACCTTTAATGTGACCAATGCAAACATCCAAATCAACAAAAGCATGACTTCACCAAAAGAAGATTAAAGTTTTGGAATGGCCCAGCCAGAGCCCAGACCCAAATCCAATAGAATATCTATGTAGTGGTCTGAAGAGGTCTGTGCACAGGAGATGCCCTCACTATCTGATGGACTTGGAGCTTTTTTTTTTTTTATAAAGAAGAGCGGTCAAATATTTCCAAGTTAATTTGTGCCATGCTAATAGACTCCTACAAAAAAACAGAGCGCTGTAAAAAAAAAATCAAAAGGTGCTTCAACTAATTATTAGTTAAAGGGTGTGTACACTTATGCAACCAAAACATTATTATTTTTTTTAGTTTTTATTCTTGTAGAGAAAAAAAAAGTATTTATTTCTTTCAATTGAGTTGTTCACGTTATAGGTCACATTTAAGGTGGAAGAAGTTCTGACGTGATTTATATTGGTCTCATTTTTATACATCACAAAATCTGGCATTTTAACAGGGGTGTGTAGACTTTTGATATCCACTGTAAGTCTGCATTATCTTAATATCAGCAACATATTTTCTAAAATAAATAATTCAAATTTATTTTTGCTAAAAATATGACTGAAATTGAAACACACCAATATGAACAGCAGCTGAAAAAAACTTAAAAGCCTCTAATGCCCTTACTGCCCTTACTACAGTTTACTAAAGTCAAATTCCTTGTGTGTTCAAGCATACTTGGCGAATAAAGCTGATTCTGATTCTGACAAATAGATAGAGTTTCAATAAATACTGATATAAAAACTCACAGTGTGTTCCAATAAGTGGTGCTGGTGATGTCAGATAATTCTCTTCCTGTAATAAATTAGTTATAATAACTGATGTGAATGATGTTGTTCAGGAGCCTCAGTGTCAATAAAATAACATGTCCATTTAAATTTGATATGAAGTCAGCTTGTTATTATCAGCGTAAAATTATTGGCATTGAGTTTGTCATAAGTCTGAATAAAAGTCATACCTCTATGCACCTTCAGAAAAACAAACAAACATCAAAATAAGTGTATTATTGTATTTCAGTTGAAACTCAATGCACGTTTCAATTTGTGGGTTCCATCAAAGACAACCCAATCTTTATTCTCACCATGATTTGGACATTGCAGTCACAGTGGAAGTTATTACAGTTCAGCTGCTCCCTCTTGTGGTTTGAGGTTGAACTAACACTAAGAGCCTCTCTCAGGGCCTCATTTCCAACAGTTTATACTCAACCTGTCCCTATAAATAGTGCATTCAGTAAAAATCTCACAACTTTAAGAAACTTTAAGTGCTATTAAATACTAAGTACTGTACGTTTATCCATCGTTCTAACCAATTCTACTCTTGAACATTATAGATAATCTTTTTTACTATACATTAATTGACTTAGACTGAATGCTTATTTTGCCTTATTCATGTTGTCAAGACCTTTGTGTCAGAGGATAGGACACATAAACACTCACATGGGCACTCAGGTGTGTACGTATCAATCAGCTCTGAGCTCTTGGGCCTGATATGCTGGTGTGCTGCTAGCCCAGACGCTGGGAAGCAGACTGAATCAATACAAGATTCAGAGGCAGATATCTGCACCCAATATCAGGAGTGAACTCACAGGGAGTAGCTTCTACTAATCTTTACCTTCTTTAAATTTCACCATTTTTGTGTCATCACGAAATAAAAAATAATTAAGATTAAAGCTTTCTCATTGACGACGAGTGTCATATTAAAGCTGTACATACACTTTAATCTGTCTGATTAATCAAATTGAACAGATGATATATTTTCTTTGACAAAGATATATAACAAGTAGGTGTCTTTTTTTGTTCTTGGTTATATAAATAAATCTTAAGGTTTTAAGCTTACTGTAACATCAGGTATTTCCACAAGATGGTGGTCATGTATAACAGTTACCAAGTAAAGACAGAGTATGCATTTGAGGATGTGGCAATTCATACATTTACATATTTGCAACACAGGCCTTGAAATCTGCATCCAGTGTTAAAGGAAACAGAATTCTGCTCACAGTTAGGATGTCTGTTCCTCAGTTATTAAAATTAGCATGTTTGTAATTCTATGTAACATGCTGGAGTTAACTGGTTTATGACGGCTCAGTTTTTAACTCCAGGGGAACAGTGCCTAAACCCTTTAACATAACCACAAACCTCTTTTATTAAGCATCCTTCAGTTATGTAAGATTAATTTACCAAGCAGGGTATTCACACAACTGCACTGTTTCTCACTCTGAATGTTCACTTCACTACTTTTAGAGACTGTTCTCTCTCTCCCCCTGCCCTCTTCCCTCTTCTCTGTCCCTCTAAATCTCCATAGCTTGCTAATGAGGGCAGGCCCATAAGTCCCCCCACTGTATCAATGATAGATTACAGTGATAACTGCAGTCAATATTAATAGTCCCTACATTGCTGATATTAAAAAGCTGATCTCTGCACCTATAAAACGCTGATCTCTGCACCTATGGCACCCATGGGGGCAGACCTTGAGCTATTTAAGAGAGAAAAGGAGAAAAATGGAACTGTACTGAAAGCATAAAGATCTTTTTCTATGCCTACCTCTCTGTTGTTCTGCTCATGCTCCACACCGACTGTATAAGGGATGCTACATTAATTTTAACTTGGTAAGACCCCTCAGGGAGCTGAAGACAGTCGGCACACAGTGACATCCTCTGAATAAACCTCTCAGTGAGTGCGACCCCAAATTCATGCAAGCATGTCCCTGGGCAGTAAGGACCCCTGCCCCTCAGAATATCCCCCTTTGGATAGTTCATCAATTTTATCCAGGCAGGTCTCGGGCAGCCTCTGTATGACCTCTGTGTCCATGAATGTTATGGTCACTAACTGCAGGTGGGAAAGTCCCAAGGGCAGTTCCTGTTAGCTTCTGGGGCTCCTGGGATATCCAGTGTGGATGTTGAACTAATTCTAATCAAGCATACCCAAGGATTTTTTATGATCATGTCATGAAATGGTTAAAATTACAGCTTTTTTTTTTTAAAGGTGTGACCTCAATGGTCCCATGGTAGGGCCTTGGTGCCTCTAAAGAGCCCATGGGATTGCACATTAATTAAATACAATGACACTGGGAGCTGTTTCGTGGCCCCTTTAAGTATTAATAACAGGGCACCAACTTGACATTGGCCTTCAGGAATATTATGGAACTTTTGGTGATTTCAAGATAAGGACAGGGACAAAGGATGGAACTTGATAATGGAAAAAACTAAGTAACATATGTCCCTTTGTTGGAATCCAGCAGAAATTTTTGAGGACAATTGAACAGAAGTTGCTCTGTAAATGTTGGTAGATATTCTGAATTCAAATACTAAATTTATAAAACAGAGGAGGATTAAACGGCTTCAGTTTAATGTTATATATCATGACCACAGTTGATAGCTTATGGTAACTTAGAGATTTTTATTCTGAGGGTTTTCTTCCACTTGTTCCTCTAGCTTTTAGGGCAGGGCCCCTTCAGGGACTGGGACTGGGTAGTGGAGTTGTTGCTCTTCACTTGCTAAGTGCAGGACAAGAAATGCAAGACAGGTGAGGAAAGAGGCAGTGACAGTAATTGTGAGGAAAAAGGGAGAGAGAAGAGACAGAGAGGGAGGGGGGTTATGAAACCCTGAAGGAGAAATAAGGAGGGAGAGAAGAGGGAGGCTGACAGACTTTTAGAAACTGTCTACCTCCCCATAGCAACTGTGAATTAGAGTTTGTGCATATTTGCTGCTGATCTGTCTTTCTCTGTCTCTCTGTCCTCTGCAATGTAGGTGCTAACACTAGAGAGCCAATATGCACATGAGCAAGCTCACTTTAATCTATGATCACTGTCTCTGCTACAAACACATCCACTACCCTTTGTGGTCTCTCTTAAAACAATTAATATTTATAACATCAGTCTTTAAACTAATGAGCTAGCTAGCTACTGTACCTGCACACTGAGGTAAGACAGCTGAATAAATCAGAACACACAAGGCAAGAACTTGCCACAGGTTAACTTCTGTTAGTTAGAATGAAACAGCACATGGTGATATTTACCGGTAATAGAACTGTCTCCATTAATTAGATGGTTCAGTCAGAGAGACCAATGTGGGATGACACAGACAGCTTTATTTATGACCTGAATGAGGGAGGAAGCATGAAGTATGTGTGCAAGAACTCTCAAATACTATTTATATACCATTTATATCTCCACTGATCACATAGCCAATCACGTTTTAGGATTACTAAGAAGTAGTTCGACCGTAGAGCAGTACCACACGAAGAACTGAGCACTCTGGTGAAGACTGGTTGTGGTCTGGGTAATGTTTGTCTGATCTGCACACAAAAAAAAAAGTAAAATGACAGATTTTTATTTTAGACTGAGTAATATTAACAACAGCGCAGTGCAGAGACGGTATGCTTTGAAGCCTTGATGTCACAGCTTATTTAACAGTGAAAAAATGGTCATCCACTTTGCATTTGGAGGTGCTGCACAGGATACGGATGATACTTTTAAGAAAAAGTAACATACATCCCTCTAAAATCTATATTTTTACACGAGCCGCAGAGGTGCATTGAGGATTATTTTAGAACTTTTGATGTAGACAAAAGTTGGGCTTTATGCTAAGCTAGGCTAAAAATGTGGCTACCTCAGTTGCAAAGGAAATTACACTAATTGAGTCTCATTCTTTTAAACAAAATCTGAATGTGAATTTTTAAAAAAGCTTGAATTTCCTCTGAATGTCTTTGAGGGACATGTGTCCTCTACCTTTATAGATGATTTTATAAAACAAAGTATTTTGTCATATCGAGGGAAAAACTGAGGAGCACCCATGTGACACATCACTCCTGTCCTTCAGCAGCTCCTGGTTACCGGTCAAAACTCGCATCAATTTCAAGATTCTGATCTTCATCTTTAAGGCCATCCATAACCTCGCTCCTCCATACCTCTCTAAACTCGCAATCAGTCAATCCGTCCCTTAAGCGCCTTGAATTTGAGGAAAGTAAAAATTGTGTGAAGTGGCAAAGTGCTCTCCCATTCCTAGTTACTCTGGCTGTTTCCGAAATCGCCTACTATACTAGCAGTACGTACTGATATGTCCAAAATTCAGTACGTAGTAAGGAGTATGTGAACAAGAGCAAAATCTGCAGTATGCCAAAACTCCCCGGATGTCTACTGATACAGGAAAATATCTCAGTATGCATTGGACCAGTCTGCCTCGCGTACTGTTTCCCATAATGCACAGCGCTCGTTCTGCTTTTTCTTTTTCCTCATTTTTTGACGGGATGAAATCTGTTTTTGGGTGCTGTGAAAGTTATCAAATTACATATAAACCACTTCCTAACTTTTTAAATCATAAATGGATGCTAAATAAGCTTTTTATTTATCAGCTTCGCCGTTGTTTACTTCCGCTTTCCGAAACCGGAAATCCAGCGAAGTCTGGCTCAGCATGCTGCATGACAGATCGAACAGAACAGTCATACTACATACTAAATTCAAACGCAGTATGTAGTAGGCAATACCTACTGCCTACTACATTAGTAAGTAGTATGTAGCAGGCTGTTTCGGAAACAGCCACAGTTTTGAGCCCTTACAGCCTCCTGCCCTTAATCACTTTCCAGGTGACGTCAATTAAATCAAGAAGGGCTCATGGTGGACATTGATTGGGCCTGAGCAACTAATACACAGAGTAAACAACACAGGTGTGGAACACAGGACACAGGTGAAACTAATCAGGCTAATCAAGACGGAGGGAAACACACAAGGGCAGGAAGTAAAACTAAACTGGAAACACAACAGATTTGAGTAAGAACCACGAGAAATTACACGAAGGAATACAACACAAGACATGGATCAATACACACAAAGAAAACATATGATAATTTATAACTAATACAGAAAAACAGACAGGGAGGAAGCAAGGCATGAAACACAAGGAAAAAAAAAATTAAGATCAACCCATGACAACCCAGTAACTTGTTCCTCATTAAGACAGAAATTACAAACCTTTTTATTTACTGTTCATTCACTCATAGTGGACAAACATGCCTCTAATGGGCCTCTATAGAAACACAGAAGCTGCTTTGAACAGAGGTTAACAGTGCGTACAGCAGACAGATTCAGAGCAGACTGCAACTCTTTCTGTGTACCTGAGGGAACACCATGATGAAGAGCCATATTACTTTTCCCTCCTGTTGATGAATATTAATCCCTCCCGACAGTCCTGAGCACTGCGACTAAGAGTGGACTGATGATGATGATGTCTATGATGATGATAGCGGTGTTGTGGGCTGTGTTTTGGAGTATGAAAATGTTTTAAATATTTAAGGAGTGTAAAAATACAGGTGCTACAAACAGCTCGATAAAATAAATCCACTTGACATCCTGTAGATTAAACTTTAATGGCTGAGGAAAAAAGAAAGGGAGTTGATGTTTTTGCACATACTTGTGGCTATTGAGTGTGTATGCATTGTATCTGTGCGTCTGTTTGGGAATCCGTTGGACACCCGCTGTATTAAACTTTCATGGCCGCTTGGTTTGAGCCGGTTCTTCCTCTCGTAGCATGTGAATAAGTGCAGTGCGGTACATATATGTGTGTGTACGGGTGCGTTCAAGTGCACAAGACGGAGAGGTGGCGAGGGTGTGCGCGTGTGCACTTCATTTGTCAAGGTCTGTAAGCTTGTATGGGTATGTGTGTGTGTGTGTGTGTGTGTGTGTGTGTGTGTGTGTATCACGGTGAACGGCTGAGAGTGTGCTGTGTTCGTGCGCTATGAATATTTGATGTGCTGCTCAGTATTCATGAGGCTGAAAGATAGAGAGGAGCAAAGGGAGAGGAGGAGATGGAGAGATGGGGAAAAGAGGATGATGGGAGATTTAAATCAATGGACAACAACCTGGTTACCTGTAGGGTTAAGCTTTCGCCCTATTATGGGATTATGGGCACAATAATGAGCAATGAAAAGGGAGTTCATTGAGTTTTTGAACTTGTCTCAGGTATATTTAGCATTTAAGTCTTATTAAGCAGCACCTTTGTTTGCTTAACTTCTGTTTAATCAATATGATGACTCAGATTAATTCATTTGAAACAGGAAAAAAAACAGGGCAGGATTCGGCTAGTTATGCTAAATTCTTGTCAAAAAGAATTTAAAAAGTGATAAATTATTGATACCTCAGCATGATCTGCCAGATGAATGATTCAGTATCATTACACAACTCTTCATGCTAGCTCATGACTCAAAAAGTCTTCCTTTAAGTGAACTGTAATCAAAGTTAAGGTTGTCTAATTAGAGTGAATAAATAAATATAACACACTTGGGATTTTTACGAGAGATATGCATTAATGTGTTGAAGAACTACTTTCCATGACTAACAGGCTCACAGCAGGTTAAACCCTGAGGGCTGTGGCTGAAGCTGCCAGTCAAAGAATTCAAAAAGACCGTTATGATTTACAGATATTAGAGATTATCTAATCAAAGGACTCTAAAAACCTCCCTTTGATTTTTCAGAACCAATTCAGCACCCTCTTTATTTCAGACAGCAACATCATGCATTTCACATTTTGTTTCCTCGTGCTTAAAGCCACACTTTGGGTTAAATACTTTGATTTGTAATGTTATCTTCTCTAAGTTTCAGCAACAGAAAACTCTAGTTTATGAGTTTAAAGCAAGCGGCAACCTCCGGTCTAAAAATATGAGTCCAATGCGGAAGTGTTAGAAGCTGCAGTTCATCGAGGATCCGCTTGAGGCTGGCTCCGGAAGTACCGGAAGTCACATACACATGAATGGGGAAAAGACGATCTTTGCAGCATTAATAAACATGTTTACAGCCTGGTACAAAAGATGAGTGTAGTCTGAATAGCTAATTTCTCGATGTCCTCTCACTGTGAGGGGGGTGAATTTTTTTCTAATTCGGTAATTTAGAAGATATTGAGATTACTAGTCTTCCAATGAGAGGCACAGCTGCCTGCAGGAACACTGCAGCTGTTGGCTAGGAGGCTCAAAGCCCGCCTCTTTACGTCAAACTGGCTCAACAGAAGCAATATGGCTGCCGCAGCCGATTGGTCTCAAAACAGCTCTTCAGAAACAGATGGGTGACGTCACGGATCCTACGTCCATATTTTTTACAGTCTATGGTTTAAAGGCATACAAGAATCATGGAAGTAGCATGTGCATTGTTTGTCCTAATAAGTACCTTTGATAATTACTATATTCCTCAGGTGTTCAAAAGACTGAATATGTACAAGTTATACTTGAGAGAAAAGTAATGCCTCATTTAATACCATATGTATTGTTTCAGAAGTTACCAGCATCAATACTGATTGTGCATGTGTTGCAAATTCACATAATGAGACAGACTCAAACTGCTGCTCAAATAGGTAGTTGGATTGGATTTTACCTCGCTCTTTCAAACATTTAAGGGCCTCTTTAAAAGTTCTACTTTAATGTAACTGCAGTTAGTGTCGTGTTCACATCAGTGCCGCTGTCTGGTTTCATTATGCAAACAGGAAAAAGGAGCCGCTCACTCTCTAAGCAAGCTGTGCACAAAGTTTTTGAGTTAACAAACCCTGCTACTTTGGACAGTGTGAAACCCACCTACTGTTTTCTGGCACTAATGAGGGTATTAACTTGCTGCTGTGTGGAATGATTTTCTGGATTATGTTTCTCGCCAACATTTTACATCTTGACAGGTTTTTACAAACCTGATCATTGTATCTAGTTGAGAAAGTGCACCAGTTCAGTCCTCATATATAGCTTATTTGTCCCAATATGAGTAACAGGGCAGCTTTCAATTCATCAGATGCACGGCAATGGGCTTGGTTGTCTATTAAGACTATTTTTATTATTATTATTATGTCAATTGAATCAAAGGTCTAGCTGAAAATGTTGTTTTGAAAAGCAAACATCAGCTTTTTAGTGTGATAGTCTGTAGTCATTATAATATTATCCACAGAAAACGCCTGTAGATGGAGGCAAGAAAAGCATCCTTTAACAGGTTCAACCTTAAACTACTCCAAAAGTTAAATTTACACAAAGATAGTTTATATGCTTTATTTTTGCAGAATTACATGGGCAGCCTGATAAAAGAAAGCAATCAGCTGTGTGCGTGCATGGTTAAGTAACGGCCAAATCAACCAGATCCTTGTCCGGTCTGTCTCTGATCCGTCACGGCACCAAATCTGATAGGTTTCTATTCTCTAAAGTTATATTTTTGGCCTTTGGCCCTTAATCACTTTCCAGGTGACGTCAATTAAATCAAGAAGGGCTCATGGTGGACATTGATTGGGCCTGAGCAACTAAATACACAGAGTAAACAACACAGGTGTGGAACACAGGACACAGGTGAAACTAATCAGGGTAATCAAGAAGGAGGGAAACACACAAGGGCAGGAAGTAAAACTAAACTGGAAACACAACAGATTTGAGTAAGAACCACGAGAAATTACACGAAGGAATACAACACAAGACATGGATCAATACACACAAAGAAAACATATGATAATTTATAACTAATACAGAAAAACAGACAGGGAGGAAGTAAGGCATGAAACACAAGGGTAAAAAAAATTAAGATCAACCCATGACAACCCAGTAACTTGTTCCTCATTAAGACAGAAATTACAAACCTTTTTATTTACTGTTCATTCACTCATAGTGGACAAACCCAAGCGGCAAACTCCAGTCTCAAATGATGAAGCCAATGCGGAAGTGCTATAAACTGCAATACATCTAAAATCCGCTTGAGGCTGGCTGCAGAAACACCGGAAACCACATAGATATGAATGGGAAAAAGACGATCTTTGCAGCATTAATAAACATGTTTACAGCCTGGTTCAAAAAACGACTTGGCCCTACAAAGCTAATCTCTCTAATGGCACACACTGTACGGGGGGTGAATTTTTTTCTAACGTGGCGGTTAAGAAGATATTAAGATTACGAGTTTTGCCCAAATAAGGACATGACTGACGTGACTCCCGGTCGGGAACACACAGCCATTGGCTAAGAGACTCACACTACGTCACACTCTGCCTAGTTGAGTTCCGCATTACCAATATGGCTGCTGCCATCGATTTGCTTCAAAACAGCTCTCAGGAACAGATGGGTGACGTCACAGAAACTACGTCCATATTTTATACAGTCTATGGGACAAACATGCCTCTAATGGGCCTCTATAGAAACACAGAAGCCGCTTTGAACAGAGGTTAACAGTGCGTACAGCAGACAGATTCAGAGCAGACTGCAACTCTTTCTGTGTACCTGAGGGAACACCATGATGAAGAGCCATATTACTTTTTTTTTGCCTTTATTGATAGTACAGCTGAAGAGTGACAGGAAATGTGGGGAGTAGAGAGTGGGGGAAGACATGCAGAAAATGGTCAACCGGCTGGGAGTTTGAGCCAGTGACCTCTGCAACAGGGACTATAGCCTCCAAATGTGTGGCGCATAGACCGCTAGGCCACCAGCGCCCCAGGTAGGTTTTTATTCTAATCAATGTCTTAACTCTCACTGGATCCGCTCCGTTGTGTTTCGGCTGCGTCTCTGATCCGGCAGGTCGAAACGCAACAGATCAGACACCTCTATTTTTGCCGGATGCCGGAGCACTAATCTCAACAGAGCAGATGGAGTGGGACAGGAAGTCAGGCACCAAAACAAAATTCAAACATCTGGTTAATATTCGGAATAAATACTCCATCAGATCATTTTTAACTTAATTATGACAACAAAATGTCATTTTGAGTGGAGGCAGACCTGGAGTCAACAGGTCAGAGGTTTTCAGAGGCTGATAAAGACAATATGGATGAGGATAATCGTTGATTCAGTAATAACAGCGGGAAAATCTCAGTTACATGACTCCAGCTGTCCGGCAGTCCAGCTCCGTGCACCGTTCCGAAAACGCAACCTGTGTGTGTTGACGGACATGAGAGCACAGAGCCGACCGCAGCGGATCAGAGACGTACCGAACACGGATCTGGTGGAAGTCCTGTGTAAGGGAATCACTCAATGAGGTGTCCCTTATCAAACAATATGGAAACTTGGAGGCCAGAGCCGTCCGTTTGTCCAATAGACTTCTGTTCCTCAACGTTTCTTGGTGAAAGATTTCATAATAAAATCTTTGCTTCTGATGTGTTTTCCTCCCTGTCGCATGGATAGATTGTTCAACTAATGGAGCGCCGCCTGCAAGCTAGTTCAGGCAGACAACTCGAGCCGCGCTCATCATACTGACACGTCACCACCTCTCCATCAGCTGGTCTCAACATCCTCATTCGGCGGTCTATTTAAACGGCAAGTCTCCCTATCTCTGCCTCTGCTTGCAGTGCTCCTGCTGTTCTGCTCAGTGCTGTGTGAAGTTTGTCCCCACCTCCTCCCCGGCTTCCACCTGCGGGCTCCAAGGGGTTAGTCCTATCTCATTGCTCCTAATGTCTGCATTAAATAATATACAAGGAGTAATGAAGTTCGGAGCCCACACGCCAAACACAATACTGTATGCTGCAATAAACTCATTAAGTAAACGTGAGTTGTCTGACTGAACTCTCTGTTGTGGGAACTTCCAAGGTAAACACGAGGTGGTTACAGAGACTTGGCTTTGGACTCTGGGGCAGTTTGACTCTTTATTTAATTAACTGATTTTGACCTGAAATCAATTTGGCAGGCTACTGGAACTTGGCAGCCCAATGTGTAAGTGTGCATTTCTAGCAACAGCACTAAGACTCAACAACTAATGGATGGCTTTAACACCGTGGCATACAACCTCCCACACACACGCACACACAAATACACACCAGTAAAACAACTGCTGAAATGAAGTTGCCAAGCTTGTCTATGTAGGCAGAGAAAATGGACATTTAATTGTAGAGCAATCAAGGCTGAGAGCTTAATGGGACTTTTATAGCTTTCTGTCGCTCAACCACTCTCCCACCCGGACTCTCTCTCCCTGTTTCCATGTGTTTCTCCTTCTTCTGTACTTTATTTTTTATACTTTTTCACCAAATAACTGAAAGATGTAATGTCTTTCTTGTGCTGCTGCCTAAATTCACTTAGGCCCTCTTGAACTCTAAATGTCTATCTCAAACAAAAAAAACGTTGGCTGCATTTGGTAATGAAAGCAGCATTTTCATCTCTGTGCTTGTTGTTTGGTTTTGGGTTTTTTGTGCCTTTGGTCTGAGTTGCTTGATGTTGTGCACAACACACACAACAGTTTTGAACAGAGCTTATCTTGCTGGGCATATGGGAGTTAAAATCAAAAGCAGGCAAAAAAATGAAGAATAATTGAGCTTTTTGTGTTTGGTGGCTGATAAACGGACAAAGTCTGAACAAAAAATAATGCAATTCTGAGAAGTCCTCAGTTTGTTGTTGGGTTACTTTAGGAGATCAGAAACTGTGAGACAAATAGTATAAATGCAGAAAGGTGATCATTGGCATCTTTCTTCAACCCCTTTTAGGCACTTGGAAACTTGTATCATAAATGAAAGTATGCATTACATGACATTACACTTCTTCTAGTTAATAAATAGGAGTTAGTTTCCTTTATATATCACGCACCTCATCTTCTATTGGTTTCACACAGAGTTTGTCCCCTCTACATACTAAGTAGCATTAATATATATCTCCCCATCAGAAGAACTTGAAACTAAATTCAGTCTCTTTATCATAACTGAATGTGCAGAAACACTCTTTAGCTTATACTTTAGGCTTAGGGTCCCACTTGTTTTGCTACAGAAACTATCGGACGAAACTGTTTTTGATTTAGTCTCATTTCTTTCATGAACATAATTTCTAGATGTAGCAGTCATGTTTTTTCACCTAACAAGTAACAAAGTTTGTTAGATGTTTTTTGCTGCTACAAGGACATTTTCTCATTAGATTAGTGAAGACCAAACACAGAGCTAAGAGAAGACTGAATAAAGGATCCACATTTATTAGCTGGCCTGACCAAACACAGAGCTAAGAGAAGACTGAATAAAGGACCCACATTTATTAGCTGGCCTGAGCCATTATCCCCCATGAAACCCTAACGTTGAATGATGGGGTGATGAGAAAAAAATGAAACCAATTAAAGTTGCTTTCTCAAGCTTGTTCCAATTCCATTATGTATTAATCCATTAATATGTCAGTTGCACCAGAGTAAATAAAAAGAACAGCAGGATGACTCCGCTCTAAGAACTGCATCTTAAATACCTTCCTCATTTTTTAATCCTTAATGGGTCTAATTTGCACTATCTTCATAGATCTCCCGATGCAGTGCGAAAGCAAACAATTAGAGGAATAGAACCTATTTTATTATCTTGATAGTTTTATGTTCTATTCTGTTACTCCTGGAAATGTTAAGTTGAAAGTTTTGAATCGCTGAAAAGTTTTGTTGACTGATTAGTTACCCCAACAAGCAGTTTAGGTAGAGCTGAATCCGTTGTCCTGTTCTCAATGGACCAAACGACGAAGGCCCTGATCAAAGAGAGGAAATGAAGCACTGTATGTAGTTTTTGTTGTACCTATCACATGTAAAAGCTGCTTGCTCCCAAGGTGATAAGCAGTAGGTAAAGCCTCACGCTTGAATTATGCACTGTCTGTTTTGAGACTATCTCTCTCACATAAATATAAACACAAACCCCCTTACTCACACACATTGGAAGCCCTTATTGGGTTTTGAACCCAGAACCGTGAGAGTAAGCCTAACCCTAACACCACAGGGATGCTTGGATAACTTACTTTAGTTCTTTTCATTCCACCATTTGGAAATTGTGCTTCAAAAGCACAGTTCTTGCTACAGTCTGAAGAAAGTATGTTAATTCCATCTCCCATAATAAGTCCACGTCAGGGATTTGAACCCAGGATCCTTGCATGGAAAGACAGCAGTCATATCTGCAACACCACAGAGCTGCTTGCCAGTGCTTGTCTCTGTAGGTGTTTTCATTCCACCATTTGGATATTGTACTTCAAAAGCACAGTTCTTACTACAGTGTGAGGAAAGTGTTTAATTACATCTCCAATGGACAGTCCGTGTCCACGATTCAAACCCAGGATCCTTGCGTTTGCAGGCAGCAGTTAAAACAACAACACCACGAGCTGCCTGGCAGTGATTGCTTTTTTAGGTCGTGTCATTCCACCACTTTGTTTTAGTAGTTAAAAGCACAGCTCAACCACATTGTGAGGAAAATGTTTCATTTTCATCTCACGTTGGAAGCCCTTAGCAGGATTTGAATCCAGAACAATCAGATTAAAAGGTAGTAGGTCTATTCTCAACACTACATGGCTGCTTGGATGGACTTACTTTGGTAGGTCTTTTCATTCCACTATTTGGATATTGTACTTCAAAAGCACAGTTCAGTCTATAGTGTGAGGAAAGTGTTTCATTTTCATCTCCCATGGAAGAGTCCATGCCAGGATGTTTTGTGTAATGTCGCTGTGTTTCCTGATATGTTGTGTTTTGCCCTTCTGGGCCACCGCAAAATACACACACAGACCCTCAGTCAAAAACTCTAAGTGGCAAAATTAAAAAGCTCCACACACTTCATATTGTCTCCTTTCACACACTTTTACACATCACTGTTGCAACCACAGTAAAATATACTTTCCTCTCCATCACTGTCTCTCTCTCCTTCTCTCTCTTTCTCTTTTATCTTTCTCTCTGCCTCTCTGTCTTAGATTAGACCTGACTGAAATGAGATTACTCTGGAAATCCAATCTAGCCGGCATCATCCTGTTCCAACAATCTGGACCGTCCATTAATGTGCACCTGTTTGGCAGCTTGTGAGACTGTGTGAATGAGAGAGAGAGAAATCAAGAAAGTCAGTCACAGAGAATCCAGCGAAGACCCCTTCAAATATTGAGTTCCAAAATAATTCATTTGCCGATAATCGCATTTTTTTTTTTATCACTAAACACAATAAATGTCATCTCAATGAAAGACCAGTGAAGTCAAAGGCCGGATAGTGGATTATATGTCTGTATCTATTTTCATTTCTGGCGGCGGGTTTTACTCCAAGCCTCTACCATTTGCTGCATGTCTTCCATGAGGTCATTTGATGAAAAATCAGCCTGTCCTGTAACTTATGAGAAGAGAGCAGATGGATCAAGTAGGCGATATAGCTAGCTGATGATAGCATCTAACTTCTGTGGGTTTCTAAGTACCAACCAGTGTCACCTCACCAAGCTTTTCTCATTTCCCATCTCTTTCTCACGTACCTCTTCTGCTATCCAAAGTTGATTTCACAGACCTCCTCATGATTTGAAGAGGTAAAAAGGAAGAGGAGAGGAGGTGGAGTGGAGAGGAAGCACTGTTTCTATTCTATTCCCTGTGTCAACTCTCCACTCTTGTCTTCAACTGAGCCCACCTTGCTCTCCATTTCAAAAAGTCGGCCCTCGGATGGCTTCAAAGGAGATTTCAAACCTTTGATGCTCGGAAACAAAAGAGTGACTGTTCTGCAGAGAACCTTTCATGTCTCAGAAATTAACAAGATTCAGACAGACAAAGTGAGAGATAGAGAGACTGCAGAAGGAAGATGATGGTGCAAGAATAGAGACTGAGATGAAGGAGAGAAGTTCCTGCCAAGCGCATCGTTTACAAACTTATTGTGGCAGATGCTTCTCTTTTTCAGAGAAAAGTTTTCAAGTGTCTTAAATGTCAGAAGAATTTGAGAATTTAAGGGACAGTGGATAAAGCTGGTTGTAGTTAAATGAATTCAAGAACTATTTTCAAAGTTCTGGTCTTCATTGAATATGTTTTCTAGACAGGAATATGTTCTTTTCAACCAAATGAGATAAAGGAAATAGAATTGAGTTTTGGCATTTCAAAAGACAAACAATTGATTAACGGTCAAAATAATATTTTATTTCAATTCCTTGAAGTTTACAAGAATTACATCGTAGTGATTTTGACAAAACACTCTGAAAACATTACATCTCAAGCTTTAGATCCCAACAACATACATCCAAATACCTTTTAAGAATGGTTTACAAGAAATCCCACATCCCATGGAGTTTTGTGTTTCAGTCACTAGGTTAAAAACTCAAGGACACAGTGCTCAAAAAATCTAGTACAGTTTTACTGATGATGAATTATTACATTGATAAATTGTATGAGATGTGTTCAACTCATAGACTGTATAATAAATAGATGTGACCTCTGTGACATCACCCATCTGTTTCTGAAGCAGAGTTTTGAAGCCTATCGTCGGTGGTTGTCATACCTGAAATGCTGACTCAACCTAACTTCGGTCGATCTAGTATGGCGCAAAGAGGTCGAGTTGAGGCTGGCTCTTTCGACTATTCGCTAACAGTGAGTGCCGATACAGAAATGAGATATTCAGACCTAAACCGTTTTTTGTTACCAGGCTGTAAACATGTTTATTATTGCTGTAAAGATCATCTTTTTTGAATGGGTGTGTATGCGGTTTCACCTGTTTATGGATCCAGCCTCAAGTGGACACTCTTGGAACTGCAGTTTTTCACACTTACACATTGACTTCATACTTCAAGACCTGAGTTTGCTGCTTCCAGTAATGGCTGGTTTCAGCCTGTTTAGCTTCACCTAGACCACACCACTGTATTAACTTATTTCTTCTAAACTTAATATTGGATAACACCTAGAAGTTACGAATGGTAAGCAAACCAAATATACAAGACTAAAGATGTCACTGGCTGGAATAACTGTTTCTTTAGGCGTCTTGTCAAAAACATGCACATCTGGAAATGGACAAACTGAATAAAAACGGCTTTATTACCTCTGAGACCTTGTCAACCATTCAAAAGAATCTAAAAAAACACGTTTTTATAAATTGTCTTGATCTAATAACACCTGTCCTGTTGTCAAGTTATTCCCAGAGTTTACCGTGAAGTGTGAAAGAACAGAATGTGACACAGAGACACTCATGGTATCTTCTTCACAGTTAAACTTTTAATTTCTCTTATCTTCGCCTTTCTTTCTACTCCATTGTAACATGTCTTGTCAACTCCATTTATGTGCAAGATTGCTTTAGCACATATGTTACAATTTGCATTCTATAATTGGCATTTACTTACATTTGCAACCACATGATTTAATTCAAAGCCCTGCTGATTAATTATTTCTTGTGTGTGTGTGTGTCCGTGTGTGTGTGTGTTTGTGTGTGAGTGTGTGTGTGTGAGTGTGAGAGCACTAGGAAAAGAGCAGCAAGTTTCATTATGTTCTACAGGCTTTGAGAAATATTAACATGAAAATGATGTCAGGAAGCGTCTTTCTGTCTCTCTCCATCATGTCTTTGTTCTATTTTCCATTCCTACTGTCTTTTTATATCACATTCTTCACATCTTGTAATGTAACGTGTGGTGCAGTTTAACATCACTTTTCAAGTCATTCTCACATTTTCCCTCATGAGATTGTAAATCATCTATTCTTACACACATTATCACATGCCAACACACACACACACACACACACACACACACATGCAAACACGCACACAAACACACACACACACACACACACACACACACACCTCTAAAATTGCATGCCATCCATGTGACATTTCTGTAATTACCTTCTACAACATATTTGTCTCACTGTTCCTCCATTTGAAACATCATAAACACGTGTGTGCTCTCTGACAGCATGACAAATGTGTGTGTGTGTGTGAGTTGAGTGTGTGTGTGATTGCGTGTGTGGTTGTACAGTAGTTTAGCGGAATGACATTGACACAAGGACACAGCAGGGAGATGATTTATTACAGAAGCCTTTTCCGTTTGTTGAAGTGTTCGTTTCACAGTTAATTTTCCTTGCAAATCAGAAAACCATGACAGCAAATGAACTGGAATTTGCAGTCCCAGTGAGGCAAGTTAAATAAATAGGAAATGTGTTTGGATTTTGTTTTAAAAATATTAAATATAAGAAAGAATGAGCAGAAAATTCAGGGACTGTGGCACAAAAGCACACTAAAACCTCAATTATACACACAAGAAATGATCAGATCGCAAATATTGCATAAAAACAAATAAAGAATCTTGAGGTAATAATCATGAACTCAGTGATAAGTTGCTGTCACTTTGTGCATTACTAGGGATGGGCAATATTATCGGACCCTCCGATATTAATCGGCTCTCGGATATTATCGGCCGATATTGACTTGAAAATGTAATATCGGGAATTATCAATATCGGGTTCTTATAACCAATGTTTGTTCGGTAGGCTTTAGCAATTCCGAGCCTGCATGAACGCAGCATGGGACGTTTACAGGCGCGTGCTTGATGACGTATAACAACATCAACAACAGGCTAGACTTGTGGATTGCTATCCGTGGCTAACAAGCTTGCTCGCCCGGTGCATGAGATGTCCGTGGTTTGGAACTATTTCCAGGTGTCACCTATGAATCGTAAATTTGCAATTTGCAATGACTGCAAAGCGTTGGTTATGCGAGGAGGAAACAAGGCGTCTTCCTATAATACATCAAATTTGATCTCCCATCTCAAGAAGAATCTTTCTTGTTTTTATTTGCACTATTTTGAGAAAGCAGGGCAATGGAGCCCAGTTTATAATTTAATGATTGTATTATTTGCCAAGTTATGGCCATTTCCTCATTCATTGAACTTGGAATAAAAGAGGACTATGTTTGTTCACTACTCTGGACTGAAGATATGCATCTTCCTTGTTTTTATATTGTCTGTAGTGTTGTATGATGCAAAATGTTTGTTGTTAAATAACTGAAGTTGAAGTTGTTCTCTTATTTTGCACAAACAGTGTGTACATTTGAAAAGCCATGTTGCTTTTATGTATGCATCCAGTGGGGCATAACAATACAATTAGGTATAATGTGTTAATTCCAAAATAGGAGATATGTTATGTCGTTACCAAACAGTTTTGGTGTAAAAAGCCTGAATATATCGGTATCCGGTGATATCGGTATCAAAAATTAAGAGTTGGGACAATATCGGAATATCGGAATATCGGAAGAAAAGCTAATATCGAGCATCCCTATGCATAACCATTGTAACTGTTTGAAATTGTTACTTACTACTGCTCTTCTTTTTGCTTCTTTTGTATAAGGCTGCTGGTAAGTTAGGCTTTTAAATTCAAATAGGTGAAACATCAGTTTTAGCTTTGGGGTTAAATTGCTTGATCGTGTGCAGATCCTTCTTAGCAACAACCCCAGGTTCAGCCCAAGTGGGAACCTGATGCCATAAAAAATGAAGCTGGTGCAGAAGTGTTAAAAAATGCAGTTCCTTGAGTGTCCACGTGAGGCTGGCTAGGGAAGTACCAGAAACCACAAACACACCCATTCAAAAAACTGTACAGCAAAAATAATCATGTTTAGAGCCTGGTACAAATAAATGTTTTTCGGACGGAATAGTTTTATTGTCTTTTGGCAATACTCTTTTTTTTTTAATTCAGTACTTTAGAAGATTTTCAACTCACAAGTTTTGGATAATAAGAGGTATAGATAACCTGACTGACAGGCCCAAAGCCTGCCTCAACGCTACCTCTTTGCCTTATACTACGTTGCCCGTAATTAGGTTGAGCCAGCATTTCCAATATGACAACCGCCAACGATAGGCTTCAAAACTCAGCTTCAGAAACAAATGGCTGACGTTACAGAGACTACGTCCAGGTATCATACAGTCCATGCCTCAAACCCAATCTTTGGCCCTTTGCTGCATTCCATTCCTCACTCTCTTTTCCTTGTTGCAAACTCCATCCAGTCCAATCCTCAAAGTCACAAATGGAGAACACATGTACAAACTTTCTGTTGATGAAGCAAATGTAAGCCCACCATGGTGCTGACTTGGCTCCATTTTTGTTAAACATCATGCATTGTTTATTCTGTCTTGTCAAAAGCTGTTTTTAGTTTTGGGGTATAAAATGTGAGGCATGCTGATACAAGAAATTACAACAAGCTCACACAGTGTGTCTGTATCTCACCTATTTCTGTCAAGAGTCATGAATATCACCCAGTTTGGTGAAGCTTGAAATTATAATCTAATTCAAATTAATTCAGAATTTCCCTACTTTTGAACTCTAAGACTGTAATTTTGGTTAAAAAATGACAGGGTTAACCTAGTTCACTGACTTACTGCCACACTATGAAGACATTCAAACTCACATTTTGACTAGTCCTGCAGTCCTGCTGAGGAGAAATGTGCCTGGCTTAGCTTCTGTCCACATGAGGTTTCCCTACTGGAACTTTAAGTGGCTGTTTCTGCATCCAGACATGGATGATAAATCATCTCCGCTCTGGCTCTTTGTGACAAGGCCAGTCCGGATTTCACTGTGAAGTATACTGGCTTGATTAGTGAAGCTGCACTGCCTCGAACAATGTTGGGTTAGATAAAGACGCAGAGTCCGCCCTGGAGTACCATGAATAATGGCCTGCACAATAGAACAGTGAATGCAAATTCAAAGTGTCATCTGCAAGGTAGGACAAGCAACAGAGCACAGAAGTATAACTTGTCAACCTGTCAAGGACATTGGATTTGTGTGTGAATATTTGCATGTGAAGTATACGAAGCCTGGAGGTAATATATTATATAGATCTGTTAGCAAAACACATTGTCCATTTGTGTTAGATTTACCTCACAGAGAGGTTATTTTGGGATCCTGCATGGATCTTGCACCCAAAGTAACCACCCTTGTTACTGTAATGGCAAAATCATCCAAAACACTTCAACCCTCACTGAATAAAACCACACAGTCTCACACACATGATATGTAGTACTGGGGGCTACTTTTTCTGCAGTCATCTTTTTATTGTGCTGTCTCTCAGTCAGAACATGCTTTACTTGAATCATCTTGTGCCTTTTATTCACTTGCACACATTTACAAATACATTACTGCACATTGGGACAGTATCTTTAGTTAGATTGCATGTTGTGTGTTACTGTTGTGGCCTGGTATGAGATGAGACGTGACGAGACAAAGGCATGGCGTGGGGCGGTGTGACGTGACTGTTTGGGTGAACTCTGTTATTACAGCAGCTCACAACAAGAGACCAGAATAACACAATATCACAAATTTAAAATTAAATTAAATGTAAAATTATATATAAATACACACTATGCACACTTTGTGTGTGTGTGTGTGTGTGTGTGTGTGTGTGTACTTAAAATCAAGTTGGATCACGTTGGATTCTAATCTAGTTGTCTGTTATTTACTCTATGAAACATGTTTTTTACAACTAAAAAAAACACTTGAAACAAACATGGTTCTCATATTTTTAGATTATATATTGCTGTCAGAAGTGTAAACAGGAAGCTTATTGGATATTCAGAGGTTAAATTGTGCTGGCTTGTAATTTTATTTAATAAAATGTTAAATGAAAAGTGAAAAGAGTAAAAAAAAAAGGGAACCATGTTGGAGTCCACAGTGTCATATACTAATCAATATTTCTGTACGAGCAAAGCCTGATTGATGTTTAATCTAATAAATTCAAACCCTAACAAAGACCAGTTTTTGTTATGCATGTTTAATTGATTTTGTGGAGAATATCACAGCCTATCTTTTCAAACCTGAAGCTGGCTGTGATTAAGAAACTCCACTGTACACAGCAGCGCATGATTGATGTTTCAGATCACATCTAGTTTGGAATGAATGATGGGGAAAACTCTGCTATACAATGAGAAAGACAATGAACACGGGAAATGTGCTCTGCTCGGGTTAGAGCACTGCTGTATACAGACGTGAGATAAATTTGTGTGTATTACATAAATGTATCCTTGAGCTGAAGGGTTCATTAATCAGAGGAAGCAGTGGGAGTGAGAGAGGAATAAAGGAGGTGGTGAGGAAGAATGAAACGAGTAGGCAGCTGTTTCATTTATTTTCTTCCATCCTGTTCTTTCATCCCGTCCGTCCTTTTCCTACATTTAAGAGCACTCCTGAACCAAACTTTCTACACCTTAAGCCAAACCCTCTCAGTGTGTAATAGGGAAGACATTGGAAGTGCACTGACATCATAAAACCCATGCAGCATTAAATATCACATTAGCACTACAGCTGTGTTTGCAACAGTGAGAACTTAGTTATATTGTACAACTTCAATTGATTGCTCAAGCTTTATTAGTTACAATCTATAAACTCATTGTGCCTTTATATGAGGCAATAAGAGACATTATCTTTACTGTTCACATTCGGGATGCAGGGGTTGGAGTCATTCCTGGCTTGCATTGGGCAAAAGGCAGGTTACACCAGTCCATCACAGAGCTTACATACATACAGACAGACAGACAGACAGACAGACAGACAGAGCGACCACTGCAATGAGAACCAGAGTCTCTGTACATAGGGTGCACACATAAATCATAAAGCGTAACCAGCACCCCATACACAAGCATTTCTTGATTTTTAAACTTCATGAACTGTTCCATAAAAATGTTGCTTGTTACTTCATGGCAAGCATCATTATAAAATTACAATAAACATCTTTAATATAGTCTTATGAAGTAACATTTCATAATGGTAGTGCAATGACAAATATTTCAACTGTTCTTTTGAGTCTCATTTACCTCTTTTCGACCAGCGCAAACCGGGTTGTGTTTCTGGGTTGGTGCTTGAGCTGGTTCAGAGCTGGTTAAACTTGTGAACCAACGTGGCACCCGTTTGTTTTTCTGCCCGCTCAAGCCCGTGGAAGAGGCACGCCATGACGTCAGATTTACATGACTGCTTTTCCCAGCAGCACTAGCGCGAACTTTCTTTCACAACAACAACAATGGCGGACAACGGCAGCTTTTCTCCTCAGCCGACTACTGCTTTGCCTTGGAATCCATTAGTCTCTTTTATTTTTTCGCTGCAGGACAATGGCGGAAACACGTTTGGTTTGTCTTTTTGGATCACGGCAACCCCGCTCTCCGCCCGCCCCCCTGACCTAAGCGGTTCACGTTTTCCCGGCAGGGAGCCGGTTCACTCACAGTTGAAACATGAAAAAAAGGCCCTTTAGCTGCCTCGGTCGAAAAGGGGTAAGTGACATTCCCTTCAAAGATAATACATAATACTTCAGTGTTGACACATCATCTCCAAATGTAATTCATGAATCAAATTAAGGAACTTTTTAAAAAAAATTTGTACCCAAGAATGAGTTTCGACCAAGCGTGCCGGATACGGCCCTGGTGGTGAGGCTTTCAGCAGTGTGACTGCCCCCTGGTGGCTGGCTGCAGTATAGGTAAAAAAATCTGTCTCCCCCATTCATTTGAATGGGTGAGCAGTCAAACTTTAAAAAATAAATACACGTCGTACAAATGTTTCTCACATCCGTATGCTGTGGTGATATGTAGTTAGTATTTGACTGTTTTGTGTCCAAGGCCTCTTTTTTCTGTAAAGTTTCTTTTTCGTTAGTTATTAGAGTTTAAAAACGGGGTTTTACTTCCGGGTTTCCTTTGATTCACAGCCGCCGTAGAACGAAACTTCAAAGGGCACACAGCGTCTTGTGACGTTACGCTGTAGGACGGAACTTATTACAAAGGCTTCACAGGCTCTGGCTGCACAATGGCTGCGCCCAGGAGAGGGATTTTTTGGCTTCAGAACTGTACAACGGGAAGAGGCTGATCAACGCTGTCCATTTTTATTTACAGTCTATGGTTCCGACAGTATTCATCACAAGTTTTAAATGCTTGGTTTGAAATACCAAAGACAATTCTGTGTACAGACCGGATCAGACCTGCTGGATGACCCACATTATGGGTCTTTAAGATCAAAGGATGAACACAGGAGCCAGCTGGCTGAACACTGCCAAGTCTGTCAGACAGAATATGAAGGAAATATTTTCCAAAGCTTGGCAAGGTTTTTGACCCCTTTGCATATCCAACAACAAAACCTGGATGTTGTTTGTCCTCAGGCAAACTCTGTTATTTCTCCATAAAAGCAATGGAGAATAATTAAAAAGGAAACAACATCCACGTATAAAGCAGACAGGTAGAAAAAAAAGGGATGAATTTATGAATAAATGACATGAGACAAATAAACTGGATGGAAGCAGAAGACGGTGAAAGCAGAAGACAGGATAAAAACAAAGTAAAAAAAAGTAAAAGAGGAGGAAATACCAGAGGGAATTAAACCTGAAATGTGTAGTGTGGAGGAGAGGAATGATGAACGAGAGAGTGGAAGAGGACAGAAGAGAGAGAATATATATAAATAGAATGGAGAGATGAGTGGAGGCATGAGCCAATCTTTTCATCAAAGATTGAATATGTAGAAACTAAAAAAAGGAAGCAGACTCTGATGGTATTTGGGGGATGAAGTACAGAGGTGGGGTAGAATATATCTTGAGACCAAAGACTGCAGAAAATATGGACACATTTGCATCGCCGTCATCCACTGGTTTCTTAAGTGGAGCCTAAAGGCTGATGTATACTTCTGCATTGAATCAACGGCGTACCCTACGCCGGGGGTCCGCGTAGCTCCCGTACCTACGCCGAGACCTACGCACGTAGCTGATGTGCACCTCCTCCAAAATGTAACTCCCTGTAGAGCCGACGCGGACCGCAAGCTCTGTGATTGGTCCGCTCAGCGGCTTTGTCTTTCCCGCATTTACAACACTTCTGGGATCCCGGACATCGGCAGCACATCGGCCGTGTATTTCATCTCCTCCTCTCTATTCTTCATGTAATCATGTCTGTATGATAAACAGCAACATGTATCAGCTGTAGATTAACATAACACGCTCTGAATCTCTGTGGAAAAGTAAACAGAGATCGTAGCGGGACCGGAAGCAGGCGGCCGGCTATCAGAGAGACCGCACTGCCCTCAGGCGTTTCGGCGGAGAATTGCTGCGCGACACGGACACACCGACGCACAAGTATGTGGGGCTCATGTTCGCGTCAGCCCCTGCTGCGTAGGGGAGACACAGAAGTATAAATCAGCCTTAAGGATGGCAATATAGGCAATATGATGGTCATATCACAAATGTCGACTCTAACTAACTTCTAGATTTCAACAAAGAAAAAACGTAATTTATACCGCACTGTTTTTTGTACTAGTCTGTTCACCTCTACTGATCCAGACCTTTTAGTGGGCTGGCAACAAAATGTCTACTCCAAGTCAGCCATTATGGATTTGGCATTTCATGCTCACACGTGCATCCTACCTCAACAACGCCAGAACTTTTTTAAGTGTACAGTTCATGAATGAAAGGATCTTTAGTTACCCAATTATTCCCATGATTGAGGGTAGGGTGGAGAATCGGTGTCCAAGACAGTATCTCATTTCCATTTTCTTCTGGTGTCTACGTAGTCCCTTGTTATAGGAACACATGAAGTCAATTCATGCAGTTTTTTAGACAGACACACTTCCATTAGGCTTTTTTTCTTTTTTGATCATCTTTCAAACTGAAGAAAGTGGGTAAAACAACAGCGTTCAGTAAGGCAGGGAGCTCTGGATGGTGAGTGATGCCGTATGTGATCTGTACTGTGGCCAGCACACTTAGTATTGACAAGTACGTCTTACAACCGCACACACAAAAAAAGCGGAACTATCCTTTAAATCTTTTTGTTCCAACATTAGAAAATACAAGCAAAAGGATTCAGCGACTCAGCCAAGAGACGGTAACTGAGAACAGAAACAAAACACAAAAAAACTCCTTACCTGACAAAGCGTTACGGTACAATAGTCAGAAATAAGGCTGCAAACTCTGACAGGAGAAAGACTGAGGTGAGTTCAGGTGAACTGTGTACCTGTGTTTCTCTGATCCCTTCTAAAACTAGGAGGACTGAATGATAGTCTCTGCATGCAAGGAGATTGGCACCAAGGGAGGAAAACACACAGACTTAATTCAGCAGGGAGGAAGGATAATGATTTGAAATATCAGAAACAAGAGAAGAGGTGAGAATATCAAGACAAGCAGTAAACAATACATGAAGGGCAAAATGAAAAACATAACCCAAAGAGCATCCTGGGAAATGACTTTCCATAAGCCAATCAAATGAAATTGTTCAGTAAAGGATTTAACCTCATTATGTCTGTCTGTTGTTGACCTCTGTTAGATGTAAATATAAGGGAATGCTGAGTTGTATCTACGTGTTTTTGTTAGCTGTTGCTTGATTGTGGGAAACACAATAACGACTACAACTGTGATGAACAGACGATTGATGTCCATCCTCAGAGAGCCAATCAAACACATGCCCAGGAGTACTTGTTGGATGGGCTGGTAGCTGTCGAGGGAGGGATAGGAATGCATGATGTGTTTATCGCCTTTGCACATGTACCAGATTTTTTGAATCAATTTGTGGATATGTGTTAAATCAGGGTTCCCAAAGTGTGGGTTGAGACCCCATGGTGGGTCGCAAGACACAAATGGGGGGTCGTGGGATGTCCTCCACAATGTGTGTTGTTTTTTTTTTTTTTAAGTTAGCTAAAATTAGTACATTTTACCCATTATAGTAAAAAATATCAACAAAAATAGTAGCTAAACTTTAAATAAACCCTTGAAAATAGAAAATGTAATGCGTTTTCTGCCTTTCTTTTTGCCAGATGACTCCTAAGTTTAGGGTTAGTGAACAGTTAATTATCAAAAGCATCAGTAGCAGTAGGTCAATTCATAACAGCACAGGAAACAGCCACATGCTCATAAAGGTAGGCTAATTTTCTCCAGACCAGCTAAATGAAGCCACATTAAATCACTTTGAGGGACAGTGGGTGTCGCAAGTCTTCGCGCCAATATGTTGGGGATCTAGGGCTGCAAAGTTTGGGAACCCCTGTTTTAAACCACAGACAGTATTACATGTACTCTTATGTAAATAGTACACTCACAATTGTTAGTTGAAAAAAAAATCAGCAAGAAGAAGATTTGCTAATTGTGTGTGTAGTAATTCCAGATGCTTGTCACTGAGTACATGGACATCTGGCTTCCCAAAAAATCTGACAGAAGGCAGAACAGTAAGTGATAAATGGGCAGCACTTATATGCTGCTTCTCTAGTTTTCTGCCTATTCAAACCACTATGACATTACGTCACATGACCCTTTCACACACACGTTAACACATTGATGGCAGAGGCTGCTGTATTAAGTGCCCAATTGCTCATCAGCACTAATCACATTCATACACTGCCGACCATGTGTTTGGAAGACACGTGGGTTCAGTGTTTTGCCCAAGGAAAGTGTAACTTGCAGACAGCATGAGCTGGGGATCAAACTTTCTATTGAGAGATGACCCGCTCTACAACTGAGCCACAGCCGCCCAAAAGGTCAATGGCATGCAATCCAGCAGAGCCTTTGCTTTTAACTTCTTAGGAGAGATTTGTTACTAGTATGTTAGCAAAGGAAAAGAGAGCAGGGCAAGACTTTTCTTAAGAGAAGGCTAAAGGACAAATTCAAGGCAGGATCCGCAATGTGAGAACTGTCCAGAGAAAAAAATCAGAAGGGGGAAGTGATTGAGGACAGGCAAAACACTGAGTCCGCCCTGGTCATTCAACGGATTGAGGGATTTGTGGAATTAAAATAATTTAAAAAAGATCAACTAAATTTGCCATCCATTGCTTTCTTTTATCTGTGAAATACAATATTACTTTTTAAGGTTGTGCCCTCTTTCATAGAAAGGGGCTTAAACGCCTCACTGAGCACGGAAGCTGTACCAGCAGGAGCTTTTTGCCAGTTCAATCAGAACTGTTTTCAAAAGTCTTCATGCAAAGAATCTGGTATCTCCACACAACTCAGGAAAGAACAAGAGGCTTTTCATAGTTAGAGAATGTGTGCTAATCAGATTGTCATGCTGCATCATTGAGCAGTGCACAGGAGAGGAATACAGCAACAAAGGACGGCCTTTACAGGGTCAGTTTATGGTGTGTATTATGTATACTATGTATGGCATACCTTAACAGAGTTTTTACCTTGAGTACAGGGTAAGTAGGAACAAAAGTAAGAATGGAATGGAACTTTTCTGTTCAAGAGCTGTTTACTTTTTTCTCCTTCACAAGGCTCAGAGTCTTTGTAATTGACAGAGAGCGGCCTCTTTTAACCGACACCATTTCATCAAAAAACGGACATGTTGTCGTCTAACACCATCCCTAACTAACATAAACTTGCTTCGTCTGATCTCATCAAAAGTTACTGAAGAGGCTATTCACAAAGGTCTGGTATAAAAACATCACATAACACAACATCACTCCTCCATGTAAAGAGGAAACTGTATATTAACCAGCTACAAAAACAAAGCGTTCTCTGGACCTGAGCTCATTTAAGATGGACTGAGGGAGAGCGGAAAACTGTCCAGTGTACTGTCAAAACATGAAATTCAGTTAGAAAATCATGAATGCTGCATTATCTGGGCTACAGTGAAGAACTTGTGATGAGTGCACTGTTGGAAAGCTAGCATCCAGGGACCTGTTACAGCACATGCCATGAGTAACCTCCACATACCATCATACACTGTGCAATAATAACAAGCTGAATGGTCCCTCTTTTCTTCAACTACGTTAATTGGCATCCATGAAATATTTTCATCAAATAAAAAGTCTGTACATATAATAATTAAGTACCAATTTTCATGTATGTAAAGCAAACACACATTTACAGAAACTCACACTCATATAATCATGGTTTAGATGCTTTTTCTGAAGCCTTTGCTGTGCAAACTTTCAAATAAAACTCATCACTCATCACTAAGTGAAACCACTTTTTCTTTTTCGCCTGTGTGATGCCAGTTTGCCAACCTGCCATGCAAACTTTAAGGCTTAAGATACAAAACCTCAAAGCAAAGCCACTATGAACTTACCAAAGAATTTAACATTCTTTAAATCCTTCAGGGATTCACTTCTGACACCCCGGAGCTAAACCTGAATTTGATAATCCTCGTTATAATGCACTATAAAACCAAATCATTTTAAAAAGTTGGTTCAACCTGCGTACTATTTTTATATTCTTGTTTGTTGCTGAGCAGGTTATGAGCCACAGCAACAAACCCTCTCAATTAGATACAACAAGTTCAGTCAATAAAGAGCTGCTGAGACAGACAGCAGGTCAATATCTGAGTTTATTCAACAAACCATGGGCAACATGGTGCCCAAAGAATTTCCTCTCATACTGTCTCCCAAATAAGAAACAATGAGGACAGTTTTAGAGTGAAAATGCATGGCTGCCAGTGTTTCTCTTTTCTCACAAGGCAAAGTAATGTATTTGTCTCATGTAGGATAAATTCTTCACTCACTCCTACTACTTATTGTGATAAAACTTTCAGAGGCTCTAGCCCTAAATGTATTGAAGCACATTGCCAGGGAAAGAAATATGGTTTCCTGAGCCTCTGCCAGAGGGTAAGTTGGCCTCATAGTGAAGGATATTTTATTATCACCATAATGATGAAGCCTTGTACCTCATGGGCGAGGACACTAAGGGGGGATAGGCCTGCAAAGGCAGAGGATGGCAGGCTGACTCTGGTCATTTGGCATTGAGGTCAACTACCAGATGGGTTGCTCCGGCTAATTGGCGGCAAGGTCACAAAGAGGGAAACAAAAGTGATGCGCCAAGACGAAAAATACCTCCTGACTGCAACTCCTTCATTTTGGAAGGGCTTGTTTGATTATTATAAGAAAAGTTAATAATTTGATTTTCCCTTTAACTGGATACTCCTAACACATGTCAACAAATGCTTATACTGATAGTCTGTTGAGCCATCTATAGATATGTTGACAGTCAACAGATACATTAGTTGCTTGTCTGTTGATTGTCAACAATTATTTGGCAATCAACAGATTATTGACAGAGTTGATGGCTCATTCATTTGAGAAGTTTGAGGTATATCTGTGAGTGAGGAGGACATGCTATCATACCCTTGATCATATGTTTATATCACACAGTTGACTTTCAGCTGACAGATTGATAGTCAACTTAGAAGAAGTTGACAATCTATAGATAGTTAGTTTAATATTGGTTAATAACCTGTGGCAAAATAAACCCACCATGAGTCAGGATACACTTTTTGTAAAATCATTAAAACCTGAAATGAACATATAGACTACTGGCACTCTGTTGACATTCAACTGAATATCTACTGATAATGCACCAACTAATGTTCAACTAATGTTCAACTAATATTCAACTAATATTTGATAATATTCAACTAATGTTCAACTATTTTTTAGCTAATATGGTGGAATGAATTGGCCAACTCCATTCGATCTGCAGAGTCCCTCTCTACTTTCAAAAGACAGCTAAAGACCCAGCTCTTTAGGAAGCACTATGCACTTAGCTAGACTGTTCTCCACTGTTGTCCCCAGTGGCAGATCATGTCTTCCAGCTACGATTGACTCGCACTGTCCTGCTCTACTCTGGAAATCTGTGTTCAGCTCTTGAGGGACTCAGCACTTGGTACTTTGGTCATTATTGTGGTGATGTTAATTGTTGATGATGATAATGGAGGGTCTTAAATTGGTTGGTTGCTTCATTGTAGATGTTCCTTATTTCGGAAAAAAAAAAAAAAATTCCTTATCACACTCTTACTGATCTTGTTTCCTCTTGTCTAGATCTTTGCTTGTGTTGTTCTTGTTCTTGTATGTACGTTGCTTTCGATAAAAGCGTCTGCTAAATGACATTGTAACATTGTAACATTGTAATATTCAACTAACATTAAACTGATGGTCTACTGATATTCAACTACATATCTACTGATAATGCACCTTATAGTTTACAGGACGTTAGTGGTTTGTTGATAAAGTTTAGCTGAATGTCAACTGACACTGTTGACATTCAACTGAATAACCACTGATAGCTTGTAGAGTGTCAACAGACAGACTATCCAATTAAAGTGTCACCACAATTTGGACCTGAGATGGCTCCATTGAAAAAAGCCAGATGATCAATAGTGGAATAAAAGTAATCAAAGTCTGTGCCATACTTAACGTCAATCTATCCTAAAGTTTTGAGCTATTTAATCTGGACCGGAGTGATGGACTGGCTGCTGGAATGACAAAAAAGTCAACACCCTCTGAAAGTTCTGCATATTTTAAATAGCTGTATCCCTGTGGATGAGGAAAAAAAACACACTCTTTGACTTCTAAGTCTTGTAAAAAGTAACATGCATTCCACAATACGTCAGTGGGTCTTCACTCCCACCCATACTGGATATTTCAATCAGTGACCTGACACACCTCAGGCTGAGATCCGTGGCTCCCTTGCCATCTGCCAAATGTCAATGAATTATTGAAGCAACAACTACTGACCATGAGTGCTTTTGCTTTTTTAACCCTAGTCTCACAAAAATCTGAACTTTATATCATATTACTTCATGCAACCATGGTGTGATGTATGCACCCCATAACTCCTGCTAGTTAACGTTCTTAATACAATGACATGCTAACCCCCTTTGACTTGCCTTATTGTGTTCACTTGTGCCACAGTGGGCAGTCTTTTTATATTGTGTTCATACATTTCTAACATGTCACTTTATCTCTGACATGCTCTCACTGTCCTTTCATTGTTGTTCATGTTCTATGGAGCATGGTTCAGAGTATTCCATGACCCAGAGGACAAAGATTTCTATCAAATATATTCACTTCGAGAAGTTGTAGAGATACTTAAGGTTGATGTTTTATCAAAGGGAATTTAAATGTTCCTAATATACACATACAGCACTGCGATATGCCCTAAGCTCATGAACCGCATGTCATTTTTGCTCCTCTTGTTTTCTTTTTATGCTTTCGCATATGGCTGCAGGTTGTGAATTAATGAGCAGGGGTGAAGACAATGAAAGGGAGACAGAATGAGACAAAGTCGAAGGGAAAACAATGAAAGAGAGAGGGAGATGAGAAGACTGAGGGGGCGAGTCAAGTCTTTACGATGTTCTTCAGATGTGTGCAGAGGCTTCAATGGAAATGGCAGCAGCCTAGGAGCAGAG